>NC_087261.1:15658916-15803916 GCF_037042905.1 Lytechinus pictus | reverse complement strand
TATAAGCAATTACTTTAGATTGGGCAAAATTTTCATCACACTGGATGAAGTAAAAATACCGAATGTTGGTTGGACATATAATTACCCTCATGGAGCATTTTACCCAATATACATTATATTTCAAAATGTAAAAACCGTTACGAAATTCAAAGAAAATTTGTACAAAAAGTCTCTATATTCAAAGTAAAAAAGGCTTTAAGCAGTTAAGGGGGTGGCTATTGCAGGGGTGAATCCAGTATTTACCAAAAATAGCAGGGGCACTTTAAAACAAATGAGAAGCAAAAAGTAAATAAATGAATAAATAAAAAACAATTATATAAAAATATATTAAACGACACATTGAGGAGCTGCTCGTTGGTGAAGTCACAAAATTATTTTTTTTTTTTAAATCCTAATTCCGTTATTCTCTGACGGACTTTGATAAAACCTTCACTTTTGTATAATTTTTCTGCTTTTATGAAAACCAACTTATCGTCAGGGCGAACTTTCCCTTTAACTGTCTCTGCTGTTTAAATAATTACTACCTTCTTCGGTGCCTCACTTATTATCACCTTTCGGAAAACGGATGTATCCTGATCGCCTTTCAATTGATATGTTACTGTGCAAAATCGTAATCACGTTGCAACTGTAATTCAATGTTTTTTTAATGATTTAATATGGAAGCTTAAAAGTGCCACCCAGATGTTCAGATAATCATCTCGTCATGTCTACATCCTTTGGAAAAGATGATGATGAGATGATGAACTGAACATCTGGCTGGCACTTTTCATCTTCAATCTACATGATATCATCAATAAGAGAAGCGCGGATTTCAAACTCTTCTGGATTTAGCGTAGCTCCATTCCTCGCTTTCATTGTTAGAGGAGGGGCGCCCTCTGGTGTTTCGAATTTAAAGCGATGCAAGAGATGAGTAAAGAAGATGAAAAGTTCCACCTTGGCTAATTGTTCACCCATACATCTACGACGACCTGGAAAACAAAGAAAGAGAAGATAAGTACGATAAGGTGAGAGAAAGAGATAGAGAGAGGGGGAGAAGAGAAGAAGAAAGAGAGAGGAAGAGGGGAACCGGAGGGGAGAAAGACAAGAAGATAAAAAAAGAGGGAAATCGAGAGGAAGAAAGGGGTAAGAGAGAAGAGTTAAACATCGGTAAAGAACGGTTGTTTCACACGGAGATCTAATCTCTTATCGTGGAAACAACATAAATTTTGAGCTAAAATACATCGTTCATGTTCAACCTCGACCACCTTCTCACAGGATGCATGGGGAAAAAATAACACAAGCAGCGCGTTGGTGTATACAATGGGATACCGTACATTGGATTAAAGGACAAGTCCACTCCAACAAAAAGATGGCTTGAATAAAAAGAGAAAAATCCAGCATAACACTAAAATTTCATCGAAATCGGATGTAAAATAAGAAAGTTAAGACATATTAAAGTTTCGGTTAATTTCACAAATCAGTAATAATTATGCACATCCAAGTCGGTATGCAAATGAGGGAACTGATGACATCACAGTGACTCACTATTTCTTTTGTATCTTATTATATGAAATACGAAATATTCTAATTTTCTCCTCATTGTCCTGTGACACAAAGTTTTATTTTCCCCTGAACATGCGGAATTACCACTGTTTAATCTTTTATGGTTCAGGCAAATTGGTCCTTATTTTCAAATCTGTAAAAATTGGAAATATTGTATAATTCATTTGCATGTGACTAAATTGTGCATAAAAATAACTATTCTGTAAACAATAAGCGAAACTTCAAAATGTCATAACTTTCTTATTTTACATCCGATTTTGATGAAATTTTCAGCATTATACTTATCTGATTTTTCTATATTGATTCAAATAAATTTCTTAGATGAACTTGGCCTATAACAACGAGGCACTTCTACAATAATTATTTTTGTAATGAATACAGCATGCATGAGTTTATTTTTCATTTTTAATTCGAAACAAAATAATCATGATGGGCCTATTATGCGAGCATGACTCTTCAGAAATCCAACCCCGGTATATAATTATATATATATATATATATATATATCATATATATTATAGTTGTTTATATTGTAAGAGTGTGAACGTGTGAGACGCTCCGTTTATCTTTTCAAATTGCAAGATGAAAATGATTGAAAAAGAATAGTTACCGATAGAGAATGGAATAAGTTCCTCCCTCTGAACAACCTGCTTGGTTTCTGGGTCAAGAAACCTCTCTGGATTGAACTCATCAGGATTCTTCCATAGGTCTGGGTCATGGTGAATGGCCCATAGGTTAGGTATGATGACAGTTCCTTTAGGGATGTCATAGCCATTAAGGACAACATCTTTGACAGGCGCGTGAGGAACTCCCAGAGGTGTGATGGAAGCGAATCTTTGTATCTCAAGCAAAGTAGCTTCCGTGTAAGGCAAGTTTGGTCTATCTGTAAGACGTGGTAACCGATTTCGTCCGACAACATCATCAAGTTCCTTGTGGATCTTTTCCTGAACATCTCGGTGTAATACCATGTACATTAAGGCCCACTTTAAGGTTGTGGCGGTTGTCTCTGTACCGGCAGCAAAAAGATCAGCAACTGCACGATACATGTTGTCTTCAGTAAATGTGTGTTTACCAGGAGACTCACGCTCTGCCTCCATCATCTGCTCAGCGTACATCTCCACAAAACACGAAGGAGATCTTCTACTCTTCTTCTGTTCCTCACTCACTTTCAGTACCATTGGTTTCATGAAGTTATCGTGGGTGCCTTTGAGTGCCAGCATTCGCCTATAACCACTTCTGGGTAAAAACCTCAAGAAAGGAATGAAATTGAAGAGTCCCGCCAACTCGGCGATCTCAAAGCTTTCGAACACAGCTGCAAGAATTCGTTGAAAAGATTCATCGTCGTAGTCGAAGCGCTTACCGAGACTCAGCCAACAGATTATATTGGAAACGCTTACAACAATGTCGTGAAAAGGTACAAAGGGCTTTGCCTGTCTTGAAGAAAAACTCAGGGCTAGGTGACGTGCCTCGTCGGAGATAGTTTCTTCCATTTTAAACTTGCCCATACCAAGCGATCGTAGAGCTGAGAGAGAGAAGCGACGGTGCTCAGTCTGCATCTGACCAAAGTACGACACGATCAAACCTGAATAAACGAGGAATTTTGAGAATAACTAACTGATGATGTTTTCATCAAATTGTTCGCATCTACTGACTACTACGGGGAAACTCTCTACAACGCACCGATTCTTCTGAATCATACTAGAGAGCTGAGAGTCTTTTGTCAAAAGTTGGTGGACTGGGACAGCAGATCATTCGAAGATTTTCACCGGACGTACAATTGCAAATATGTCGTTGTCCAGAGTCGAGAGATTCCGATGCTGTCCTCCCGGTCCACTAACTTTCGACAAAAGCCTTTCAGCTAGCTCTCCATAGTGATTTGACTTGCATAAATAAAGGAAGTGTGCTATGTAGAGAGTTTCCCCGTATAGTTAATGCGAAAAGTCCAGATTGCTCCAAACACCCAGAACAAAACACCGAAGGGATCATGTTTTTTTTTATACAGGCAAAAGCTACGGAATCAACTACCTATCCAATTACGCCAACTTTCATCAACAGAAACATAATTTTAAGTCCCAACTGAAAACTTATTTGATCTAATTTACTATTACCATTTTTTTCATTATTCTATTGTTAAGGTGTACATGATAACTTTCTTGAAGCGCCAAGAGTACCAAAAGATGGACACGTGCGCTATATATAAGTAGCCACTATTATTATTATTTATCATTATCATCATTATCATTATTATCATCATCGTCATCATAATCATCATCATTATTTTTATTTTTATTATCATTATTATTATTGCGATTGTCTTCGTTATAATTAATTGTTCCTTCACAATGTTGACTGACATTAGTCACATTATTATATTATATCACCTCAGCTCGTTGAACATGTATTTCCAAAGTTCATTATGAGATAATGCTTTCACATCATGACAGTGGTGTAATGAGCGGAAAATTTTGAGGGGGCTAGATATGGCGTATCGGGCAAAATTTATCAAAAGTTGCGAGCGAGCAAAAATGTCGAAATTTTTTATTACAAAATTCCACTTTTGTGATAGATTATGACATAATATAAACAAAATAATATCACATTTCACCCTTCTCTCATTTTTCTTTCCCTTTCTCTCTTTTTCTTGGTCTTGAAAAATTGGGGGGGGGGGGGCGGGCAAGCGCCCCCCTCTATATGCCAGTGTGTGATGATGACGAAAAGAAAACAGGCTACGATTAATCGTGTACAGCTGACCCGCTCTACTGCTCTATAATTTTTAGAATTGAAAGATTTAAAGTTTGCAATTTTATGATTCGACGTTTCCGTCAACAAGTTTAGCATGATGATATCACACTTTAACCATGGAGCTATAATAGCTCCATGCTTTAACTGTATACTGTAAATAGGGATAACTGAACTTGGTGCATATAGGCTCCCTTTAAGACAAAGTATATACTTTAGAATAATAAAAATCATAATCGTTCCTTCCGCGGATGGGGACGGTTTTGTAAATCATCGCCTTCCGTATATCTGAAGTACTTAATGTCTAACCAGATTGATGTTAACATACCATTAGCGGCGATCCCACGGGGGGGGGGGGGGGGGGGGTCGACCCTCCTCGATTTTTTTAGGCCTACGGTAGCCTATGGGAGAGATCGAGTCGCACCCCCCATGGACCAACTATCTCAAGAGATCGCCGCCTATGCAAAGTACACCGATACGAAACCCGAATGTATCTCTTTACCCTTGACAAATTGAAGAGTAGTAATTACTAAGAATCATATTCAATTTGAAATTTTTCCTGGGGTGGCATACAGATGGGGGGGGGGGGGGGCTTGGGTGGCGTTCGTTGCCCCTCCAATTTTTTTTTATCACGAACCTGATAGAAACAAAAGAAAAGGAAAGAAGAATGAAATATGATTATTTTCTGAATATCTTGCTCCTCAATTTTTTGTTGGCTCATTACGCCACTGCTAAGAATGATGCCCACGATTAAGTATTCTGAATGGCAAGTTTGTATGGGGTCAAAGTACGAAGTTTGCATTAGGGTCCAATATTTCACATCAAATGCATGCAGTTTTAAAATTGATTGGGCATGCATCAACACTTCAAACAAAAATTTAACACCTTTATTTTATAGCTCCTGATCTCCGCATAGTTTTATTCTTAATAGGGTTGAATTTCCCTTGCTACTTATCTAACGTGCTTTTCCCTTGTTTTAGCTATGTCCATCACGATATACTCATCACGGTAATACTGTTCCCAGTTGAAGCGTATAATCGTATTACTACTTCTGAAATTAACTAAAATATGGTCTTTCCTTATTGCAATAGCTCCTCATCTGCTTTTCATTAATAATTCCCTTAAAGGAGAATGAAACTCTTGGAGCAAGTTAGCTTTTGTGAAAGCAGAAAAATCAAAGAATAAGATCAACAAAAGTTTGAGTAAAATAGGACTAGCAGTAGAAGAGTTATGAGCATTTGAATGTCGAGATCACTAATGCTATGGAGATCCTCCAATTGGCAATGCGACCAAGATCTATGATGTCACAGATGAACAACTCTCCCCATTTGGACACTGAAAATATACCCCAAAACTTCTCTTTTTGCTCATTCTAATCATATGACAAACGACTCATCAATGATATAATGTTGTGAAACCTCTGTACTTGTCCTCTCATAAAGAGAACACCTCACCTTGTGATAGACTCTATAAAAGTGAGAATATAAGTGAAATAAGTACTAAAGTAATGAGGGAGTTGTACGTGTGTGACATCACAGATCTTGGTCGCATTGCCAATGGGAGGATCTACATGGCATTAGTGATCTCAATATTCAAATGCTCATATAACTTTCTTATTATTCATTCAATCTTCCTCAAACTTTCAACAATATGTTTCTTAGATGTTCTCTTTGATATGGATTCAGCTGGTTTCAAGGGTTTCATTCTCCTTTAATGATTCATTCTGCAAACAACCAACTTAAATCATTTAAAAAAATTATTTTATTATAAATTTTTTTTTACGAGGGTTAACTTTCCTTTGAATCGTGTCCAATCAATCAACTTGTGCCTTTCCTCATTTTTATATAGTTCTTCACCCCCTAATCATTTTCATTGAATATCATTATATCATTATATTATTCCTTATCCAATTAATATAAACTATATTACCCTTTCCTTGGACAACATTCTCAATCATCGTGATCTTCGGTCTGTCACTGAATTCATCATTAGATTTCGTGAACGCCTGTCTAATGAGAGAATAATCACTGAGCACTACCGCATAGAACGATCCCATCTGCATACTGAAGATAGGTCCATACTTCTTGGCCATGTTTGCGAGGATAACGTGTGGCATGTCTTTGCCTGCCAGACTTGGTAGGCTCCCGAGGACCGGCCATTCTCGAGGGCCACGGGGTGGTAGATTCCTGTATTTCTTAGTCCTTCCCGATCGAACAAGAATGAATGATAGCAGGAATGCAGTCAAACCTGCTAATATAAATGGTGTAAAGCCAAGCTGGATGAGGGATGCCGACATTTTCTCAGAAGTCGCTCATATATATATTTCAGAGCTTCAAACAGAGCATATTGCACGTTACATAAATTGAGAATAACCAACTCACTCATTTATTACATAGAGATCTGATTATTGATTTGGGGTTTCCGATTCTGTATAGGCCCACGAGATAAAGACGTAACTTAAGTACCGTAGGCCTAATAGTAGACTGCTTTGTGTTCATGGTCGAGTAGGTAGAGTGTAGCTCGCGATGACTAGCTTGCAGTGTAAACAATCAGCGGCGCAGGGGCGGCGGAACCGGGCGGGGGGGGGGGGGGGAGGGGCACTTGCCCCCACTTGCCCCCCCCCCAAAAAAAAAAAAAAAATCCTCGTAGACATTTTTTTTTCAAAACGGAAAGTGCCTTTTTTTCAAAATGAAATGTGCCCCTTTTCAAAGTGAAATAACTTTTTTTTAAGTAAAACATACATTTTAGGTTTTAGAAAATCATAAAATTTTTAGCTCGCGCTTCGCGCACGCATATAGTGTGATAAGGTACTCATTTTATTCTTGGTTACAAAGAGTGCTTAGAATTTCCAGTTTTCAGGTTGGAATATCACAAATTTTCAGCTTGCGCTTCGCGCTCGCATTATTCGATTTGTGAGAAATGTATCCTATCAATCAGTCACTAAATGCAGTCTTTAGTCAGGTCCCTTATTTCCGGTCCGTGCTTACGTTCGCATTAGAGGATTGATGAGATATGTCTGCTCTTCATGAATTCCTAAAACACTACGCCCTTAAAATGTCCCTTTTCTGGTCTGAATATCAACAATTTTCAGCTCGATCGCGCTTCGCGTTCGCATCCATTGGTTAGTAATATACGAATGGTCTTAGTGAATTCCTACAAACAAGCTTAGAATGCCCTTCTTCAGGTCTGAATCTGATTAGTGAGATACGTATCATGTTCATGATTTACAAGGACCAAAAAGTGTTTCATGTGTTAAAATGTAATTCCAACAAAATCAGCACGCGCTTGGCGCTCGCATATTGTGAGATATGCTCTTCACGAATTCCTGAAAAAATAATCCTTAAAATGTAAAGGTACAAATCATGATTTAACAAATTTTCTTATTTTTAGGTCTGAATATCAAAATTTTCAGCTCGTGCTTCGCGCACGGATTATTAGGTCAGTAAACCTGGCAATTGAGAGCGCTTCGCGCGCCCACTAAGTCACTCAATTTTCAATTTTCTTGATGGTAGTGCCCCCCAATACCTTGACCCACGGTACGCCACTGGTAAACAATAAAGTTTAATTTTTAGTTTGTGAACTATAGCCCCAGGGGAACTAACTAGGCTGGGGGGGGGGGGGGGCTGTGAGCTGACTGAGCCCCAACCCCCAAGTTCGCGTTGTAAATACGAATCGCGAAGAAGATTTGTCGCGAAGTCCCCTGACTTTTTTGGGGGTTAGATTCTCGCGCCATTCTTGAGACCTAATTTGCGACGCCCGGTATACGTACCGGGGCTACGTAACATTTTGCATGTAACAGGTCGCAGGGGTTGCGATCTGGGGGTGGGGGGGGGGGGAGGAACAGTGGCCCCCAACTTTTTTAAACACTAAAAAAGTGCCCTTTTTACGCCCTGAAAAATGTCCCACCACGAACGTGTGCTGTGTGCCCCTTTCACCTGAAGACCCGTTTTAGGTTTTACCAATTGAAATGCTCTTTCTCACATAAGTGCCAATTTTTAACAAAAATTGTCCCCACTCGAACGTATTATCTGTACCTCCTTTTTAACCTGAGAAGGACCCGTATTATGTGTTAGCAACTGCCATTTCTCGAATCAGAGCCCCTTTTTACCCCTCACGAACGTGTTCTGTGCCCCTTTCATACCTGAGAAGGACACATTCTATGCCGTTAGCAAGTGCCCCTTTGCCTTTTTATAGGTGCCCTTTTTCGTATATCAGTGCCCCTTTTTACCCAAGAAAAGTACTAGTGCCCCTCACGAATGTGTTCTGTGCCACTTTCACCTAGGAGGAACCGTCTTATGTGTTAACGAGTGCTCCTTTGCCTTCTCATAGGTGCTTGTTCTTCATGTCAGATAAGTTGTGCTGAAAACCACTCCTTTTCAATGTTTTCGTGCCCGATGAGCGCCCGGTTTCTTTATTTAGCGTTATGCTTTTTTCTGCAAGTGCGATCCTTTAATCGGATAATCCTTTTCAAAATATGATTTGCACATTTTCAATTGCTACTCCTTTTCCTTTTGATAATAAAATTCATCCCTTCCAACCTCTAATCAAGCGCCCTTATTTACTTTTGATAAATGCCCCTTTTCTTTTCTAGTTTGTTCAAAATGTTCAGTTTGTTAATGTTCCGATGACGTTGAAGTCTTCCTATATTATATGATTCTGGAAAAGCTCATTTTAAATTGATGAATTTCACATCTTGAGGGATACGAGGCAGTTACTACTTATAAAGGAAGACAAATGTCAGAATAGTCTAGTTTCATGAGTCATGTGAGTTGGATAGATAAATCATTATGTTTTGTTTTAAGATAGTGCTCTTTTCGAAAGAAAAAGTGCCCTTTTCCCTGCGCCCCCACTTTCAACTTCGCTCCGCCGCCCCTAACGGTTGGTAGGTTGAATACTAGACAGTGCAAAAAGCCATTGCCACATTATTCGATCGCCCGCGCATACAGTCGACAGATAAAATAATTACTGACAACAGATTATAACCCTGAATTTCCTATTGAAAATAACAAAGGTCTGAAATTAAAGTAGATTCCATATTTCTATATATTTGAGGAAGTTCTCCGAACTGGTAGAATACTAATATACTACTACTACTACTAGCCTACTACTACTACTACTACTACTACTACTACTACTACTACTACTACTACTACTACTACTACTACTACGACTACTACGACTACTACGACTACTACGACTACTACGACTACTACTACTCAGGCGCGTAGCCAGGGGGGGCGGTGGGGGCGGTCGCCCCCCCCCCAACGTCCCCAAAAAGAAAAAAAAAAGAAGAGAAAAAAGAGAGGAGAAAAGGAAAAGCGAAGGGAAGAAAGGTAGCTTTGTGGGTTTTTCTTTTTATTCTTTATTTTTTTCTCAAAAGAGAAACTCCTTTACTCTTGCTCTAAATTTATATATATGAATTTTGCTTCCGCGCTGCGCGCGGTTAAATGACAATATTGCAGTTCTCCTTTGTTTCCCTATCCCTTTCTCTAACCCTGTTTTTCGACTTCAGCTATCTGTTTCTTGCCAGTTAAAGTTAAATATATCCATTGTACATTAGGGCATGGAATAAGAGTAAGGTTAGGCCGAAGTATATGAAGTTATCTTTTTTTTTTAATTGATCGCGCAACTTCTGGTCGGGTCGACTTCGGGCGGGTAAAATCTTCATATATCAATTTCTGCCGTCACGTCCATATAGGCCACTTCTCCCGCTTTTCGGCACATTACTAAACAACCATAATTTGGGGGCAAACAGGTTCCTAATTTCAAAAGAGGAAGGTATAAAATTCGTGTCATATTAAATAGAAAAAAGTGCAATATTTTTTAAATCAAATTCTATTAAAATTTCCCTGCACATTCATTTCCTGTCCTGTTTTGCGCCCTCAGTTTGAAATTTTGAATGACACTTAAGTTTCTTTATCATTCAAAATTTAGCGCTTCAGGATAAATCAAAGAAATTATACATCATCCTTTTTTATATATAATTTCAATAAATCACAGAAGTTTCAACTTTTTGCGCACTATTTTCCTTGTAATGAAGTTCAATAATCTTAGAAAATCAATTGAATTAGAGCCGATGGGGTAGAGATATATGCATTTGATGAAATGTCCGCACTTTGAAATTTCAGAGTTTCATTGCTCTGCACGGGGAGAAATATCTTCCTCCCGGCATACCGGCATATACCCTTCTTGTTTTGCGAGTTAAAGATATGCACTGCCACTAAATTGTTTGGAATCAAATGTGATCTTTCCAAGGGAAGCATTCAGTATAACTTAGGGAATACCCTTATCTCGGGACTTTTTTCTTTAGAAAAAACTTGATAAAACGCTATAGCTTTCGCGCTTCGCGCGGGGTAAATATTATTTTAATTTCCTCCATTTTATCCCTTTTTGTGCGTTCACAATCACTTTTAAAAACAAGGTTCAAGATCAAAATATAGTCAACTAAATTGGAGCTGATATAGGTACTAGAGACAGGAGAGACGGCTCCTTTTTATTTTAATTTAAGAAACACCGAAAGCTTCGCGCTTCGCGCGGGAGGGGGAAACTCACCCTCCCTGCACCCACCCCCTAGGGAGCGCGCTTCGCGCGCTCTGTAAGTGTTGGCACCATTTACCGCCCCCTCCAAAATGAAATCCTGGCTACGCGCGGTTGCTACTACTACTACTACTACTATACTACTACTCAGGGGCGGATCCAGCTTTTTATAAAGGGGGGGGGTTGGGGTGGTATGCGAGGGAGCGTAGCGACCGAGTCCAAGCGAGCGGAGCGAGCGAGGGGGGAGGGTGTGGGAGGGGGGTGTCCCCCCTCCCACAGTAGGGAAAAATTTTGAAAATCTGTGTGTGAAAATGGCGTTTTCTAAAATTACAAGTTTAAAAAAAAAGATAAGATTTAAAAACATGGTCCCCGGATTTTTGTTTTGGGGGGTTGCAACCCCCCCAACCCCCCCTCTAGATCCGCTTCTGCTACTACCACCACCACCACCACTACTACTACCACCACCACGGCACCACCACCACGGCACCACCACCACAGCACCACGGCACCAACACTACCACTTAGTGACTACCACTACTACCACCACTACCACCACTACCACCACTACCACCACTACTACCACTACAGTACTACCACTACTATTACTTCTACCACTACTACCACTACTACTACCACTACTACTACCACTACTACAACTTCTACCACTACTACCACTACTACTACTACTACTACGTATACTACGTATACTACTACTACTACTGGGGCGGTATCCCGGGCGGTATTCTGAAAACCGTGATACAATTATTGTTATTCAATAGATTACTCTGAGAAAAGTTGCATAGCGCCATCATTTGTCACTAATTCGTTAATATAATAATGCAAAATGGCAGCGCCCATGACAGGAATTAGAATGGCGTACAAACTTGGAGATTTTACATGTAAATCAGTAATAAAATGCAAAATCAGCAGTTTCTCTGGAAATCTTGCATTCACTCCGTTCGTTGAGCATAGTTTATTGTACGGATCTTGTGGAATAAGGACTGTAACCGTTGATCCAAAGACTTCTTGTTGGAATGTCCCGAAACGTTTTCAGTTCACCCATGCAACTCGACTTCGAAATAGGAGGAGACTCGATCTGCCTCAAAGATCTCAAGAGTTTATTTCAAATCTAAGGAGCAAGGAAAGAGAAACTCTTTTAGCTGAACTATTAAAGTACCAAAACATTAAGAATATAGATCTAGAAGCTTCTACGAAAAGTACCCCTGGTAAGTAAATTCAGAAAAATCAGCGCTGCCATGCCGGTGGTGCACTTTCCCACTCACCGGTCGTACCGGACGTTTTCCGCAAACATCAGTGCGCTAAGTCGCCCCGGCAAATGCGAGTCTCAGCTGTGAAGGTGCGAAAGTGCACCCACGCCACAAAAAAAAAATATTTTTGACTAACTTGTTAGGGTTATGATGATGATTATTATGATGATGATCAGAGTAGGACTAGAGAGTTAACAGGTGAAGATTGTATTTATGAGAAAGAAAAGGTTAAAATGTTGTGGCATACGGATTACAGCCATACTTTACAGGTGTTCAAAGTCAAACCCCCCTTAAATTTTTTGATACCCAACGGCCTACCCCCGGCCCCTGCCTAAAAAAATGGAAAATGTTGAAGACCTTTTTCTTTCTTTTGTTTTGCTTGTCAAATTTTTTGTGTGTTCGAAATGATCTCAAATTTGTTGTGAAGACCGTTTTTGTAATTTTTATTTTGGTTCATTGTCAACAGTGAAACCCACCCCTTTCAAAAATCCTGCGTACGCCACTGGTTGTTGCTGTGTAGGGCAACCTTGCTTTCTGGTGATATGGAAAAAGCTTTGACGGCTTAAAGGCATTACTTCCTACTCATACTGGGCTAAAAATAAAATCAATTAATTTCAAGTTTTTGCTATATCCGCATGCAACTAGTACACAGAACAGTTGAACATCTAGACTGACAATAGGAAGGGTAGGGGAAGCACTGTTACATTCGTTTGATTAAACCTTGTGTACAGCTTTTACCCCTCAGGACTTTTCATACAAAAGTGACTCAATTATGAAATAAGGGCTATCTGCTCCGGGGGGGGGGGGGGGTTGCATTTATGAGTGGATTCCATGCGCAACCCCAAAAACACATTAAAAGGATGTCCATAATGAAAAAAGGGTATCTAAGGCTAAAGGGGGGGGGGGGGGGGGGGGGCGGAGCACTTGCATATACATGTATGAGTGGATACCATGCGCGACCCAAATAACACGTAAAAAGGATGTCTTTTTCAAGATAGAACACGTTTGGTACGTAATGTAATAAGGGTGTCAAAAACACTGAAATAGTGAAAAAAGGGTATCTATTTCGCTAGGAAAGCTACGTGTTTAGGGCCAAATTTGCGAGGGTTTAAAAAAGACTAAAAATGTTTTATAAAGGATGTACTTTTTTCCCCAACAGTCAACACTACGTGTTTAGAGTCCGATTTGCGCAAGGTGTGGGAGGTGGGGCCTTACTAAATCCAATGATGTAGGTAAAGGTAAAAACTGAAGTCTGTGATATATTATGACAATTAAAATATCGCTGTACATGTTTAGGGGTTCAATTCAGAGAATACTTGCTAAGGGTATCGTTTTGTTTCCAGTACTTGTTAAGGATAGGATTTCACACGCCAATACTTGTTAAGGGGTGCATTTTCAGAATATGGAAAATGCTTGTTTAGGGTGCTTTTGAGACCCCATGGTTGTGCATGGTATCCACTCATCAATGGAAGTGGCCCCCCCCCCCTGGGTATCTGCAGGATTTTTAAAAATTAATTATCATATCTGTTACCTTTCTTGTTGACCCTTAAACATAGCTCTTCCTGATTGTATGTATTACCATTTGGGTTAAATAAAAAAAAGGTAATTTGAAGTTTGAGCAAAGGTGGATTTAGTCCCTTTTGCATGTATAGTGTACATGCAAGCTCTTCATACTCTTTTTTTCAAAGTTCTTCATATCATGGCTTTCCATTTCTTGCAGATAAAGAGCTTCCAGAGACAGTCGTTATACCCAATCCAACCAGACAGCAATTAAGAATGGGTGAGTATTACTTGCGTATACTGGGGTGTAGAGACGTCTTTACTGTTCCATCCCATCTCAACAACAACAAGTTTATTCTAAGAAAATAATTTTCTTTACTTATTTACTCTCCCTGCCATATCAAGCTACTTGAAATATTCTTTGATGCTGTTAAGAATTGAATGGCCACCATTTCAACCCGCATGTCATTTTGTATTTTCCTTGTTTTTTTGTTTTTTTTTATAGTTGCCATCAGCAATGCTCTACCATTTATTGGATTTGGATTCTTTGACAATGCCATCATGATTATTGCAGTAAGTTCATATCTTTCTAAGTGTTAGCAAATTAAATTGAATAAATTGGCTTGAAAAAAACTATTTTCTCTGTCTTATATTATCTTCATCAAATACTCAACTGGACTATTGAATGTAGCGTACAATTCTTTGGGTTTATTTTCTTTCATTGAAGGTTATCAATGTATGTGGTTAATCTTGCAAAAGTTGACCTGACAGAAGTCATATATTTGCCCCAGTTGAAGCAATTATTAGACCTGGAGCCCATAACACAAAGCTTAGCAATCATCGTAGAAGAATATCTGTATGATTGATTCCTTTGACTACAATGTACAATCGCTCATGAAAATCAAGCATACAATCAATTGCTAAGGCCTCCATTCCACAGAAAGGAGACCTTTGAAGGAACTTTGAAAGACCAAAAATTGGCAGGGTCTCACAGCAGTCTCCAAGATCACTGAAATTTGTCATCTCTGAAAGACCCATCAAAGAACTCCGAAAGACTGATTGATACTTCTTGTCTTACTGGGCTTAGACTAGTCCTATATACATCTTCCAATGGTCTTTCAGAGATCTTTTATGCAACAAGTGATCTTTCAGAGTTCTTTCCATGGTCTTGTTCCTGGTCTATCAATGATCTTTTGGTGATCTCTCATGAGTCTTTCAGCGATTTCTGCAAAAATCTTGAGAGACTGTCAGAAGATCATGGAAAGACAAAAAAGAACTTTTAAAGTTCATCAAGAGACTGCTGAAAGACTGCTGGAAAACCACCAAAAGACCATTGTCCTGAAAAACTGCAGAAAGTCTGTTTTGAACTATTTCAACAAGTTTTGGAGATCATGGAGACCATGAAGACCACTGAAAGATCAATCAGGAATCATGAAAGACCTCATAGGTCTTTGAAAGTTCATTGAAAGACCTTTGAAAGATTAAGCAAGTTTCGTGGTCTTACATCGGTCTTTCAGAGGTCTTGCTCTCTGTAGAATGGGGGTTTACCTGTGTGTTATGGGACCCAGATTATGCAATTCATACGCTTTCTTCTAAGTCAGATCTCTCTAAAAGTCGAACAGATTTCTGATGTCCCAAAAGATTTGAATAACATGTAGGCAATGTTACATGCAGTGCTAAAACATAATTGTGTTGTACATTTTACATGTCTATGATTGAATAACCACAGTGAACACCATTGTGAATGATACCTGTTAACAGAAACATGGTTTTTTATTACTTTCAGGGCGATTACATTGATGTAACAATAGGAGGTGCACTAAGTATATCAACAATGGCTGGTAGGTGGCTCTGTCCTGTTCCATGAATTTCATATATATTTGCCTACTGTAAGTTATGCCTTTTTCAGCATAGTTAGATATTACTTGATGAATGTTTTTGTCCATAAAGACATTTGTATGCACATTTGTACAAGTATATGACAAACTTAAAATGTTCCCTTCGCCCACGTCCACTTGACCCTCAGACTGTTCACATTCCAATGTTGTCAGATCCCATTTCTGTCCAAAAATTTTTCTCTCTGAAAAATTAACGACTAGTCTAATGCGATCATCATGTTTTCTTTGTCTACACAGCTGCAGGCTTTGGCAATATGATATCTGATGTTGCAGGAATAGGGTGAGTAAAAAAAAATCATTAAACTTTCTAGATTGGCAACATAATAAAACAATAAAATCATAGTTAACAATGCAAAAAGGCAACCTTTTACTGAAACCTCGAACTTTGGGTTCACTTTTTTCTGGTGGTATATGAGATCCATATTGTTTTTTTTTAGACTACTAACTGGAGAAAAAGTAAACTGGCAAATTAGAGGAGGAAAACAGATCAGTGTAAATATTAATGGAAGTAACCAGTAAGATCATAGTTAGCAATGCAAATTAGCAACCTTTACCTAAACCCTGCACTTTGGGTTCAATTTTACTAGTGTCGTATGATATCCATATTATATTTTTTTCTAGAATACTAACGGGGGGGGGGGGGGGGGAGGGGGGAAATGAATTATTGCCTTTTTCAAGAGGAAAAGCAGATCAATGTTAACATTAGAGAAGATGTGTACCTATATGATAGAGCCTAGAGGGGAATTTCACCCTGACAAAAATTTTGTTGTGAGAATAGCTGGAAAAAAAATTGGTGAAGGTTTGAGGAGAATCCAAAGATTTATTAGAATCTTTATTTTTTGACGTCATATGCAAGCATTTTTCCCACATATCATATGGTAAAACAAATCAACAAAATGTAATTTTCTATAAAAAAATGAAAAATGGATTTGACTGTACCTTCAGTATATCAACCGTCAACTTATATCACACCCCCTCCTGAAAGGAATAAAAAGTTTAGTCATCATGAACCATTGAAAAATTTAAATTTATGCATTTTATATTACATAACATACGGGGCAGCTGCTTGTATTCATGTCACAAATCTAAAACTTAAAATTCTAATAATTTTGGTAATTTTTTATGGATTTTTCTCGAACCTAAACCAATATTTGTCATAATTTTTTTCTGGTATTTTTACAAGAGACTTTTCTTCAGGGTGAACTTCCCCTTGAATCGAGATTCAAACCTTGTCTTTAGGAGTGTGAAATACAAGATTTAGCAAAATAATGTGAAAGGTTGAGCAAACAGATTACATGTAATAGAAAAAGGGTAATGTCAATTCAGCCCCAAAATAACAAAATGAATGTATGATGTGCACTTTCAACTCAACATGGTTGTTGTAATAATGATAAATGCATTGAAATAATATCTACGTTTTATCATTATAGTTTGGCAGGTACCGTAGAGTCTTTTGTGTCTAAGATGGGTGTACATGTTCCAGTGCTTACTCCTGAGCAACAAGACCTAACAAAGACGAGATGGACTGCTAATCTGGTACGTAGAAATATACCTTTATTTTCTTCCATTCGGGTATGTGACGTACACCTTGGCCCCGTTACCTGAAGGTTTGCGATTTAAAAAAATATGAAATAACAATATTGTTTGGTTCCTATTTTAATAGTGTTTTGAATGGAATACATTTAGAGACGCTATACAAGTACAATGACTTTGCCTGGGCTAAATCTTTGAGTCCACAGAAATCTGTTTGACTTGGATATAAGAGGT
Source organism: Lytechinus pictus (assembly GCF_037042905.1). Taxonomy (NCBI): domain Eukaryota; kingdom Metazoa; phylum Echinodermata; class Echinoidea; order Temnopleuroida; family Toxopneustidae; genus Lytechinus; species Lytechinus pictus. The sequence continues at coordinate 15,786,665 of NC_087261.1, read as the reverse complement.
GCATGTAGGATGTAGATAACACATGTTTTGCATACCGGTAATCTGTTCTGAAAAATTGCTTTGGCAAATATGTGACTTTATAATATGGATGGTTGACTTGTGCACATGTAATTGTGTATCATAGCATTATTTTACACAGAAATATATAGATGTATTTCATTTGTACATAATCAAGGCAATCTTATTTCATTTATCTAAACTGGTAGCCAGTCTACACAAATGTCCCATTTTGAAAACATTCCAAGGATCACTTTTCCATATATATATTTAACCATTGAGACACCCCACTGGACGGTCTTGTTCAATGCTACAAACTGCCCAACAGACAATCACAATCCTATAGATGTCAGGTCTTAAATTTCAATATTTTTAGGACAAGACCACTGTTTAAAAATGATAGGGCACATTTCTATGTAACAGTACAAATGACACAAATATTAAGGGCACCAAACATATATGTCCAAGGCCCTTAGCAGGGGCGCTGAGGCCAATCACTGCTCCATGTGGAGGTGTCTTGGCCAAGTGGTCTAAGGGCCAATGCACACCTGGTCCACGATCTGATTTTTGAACAAATTTTGCTTATTTCGTGAAGTTGGGAAAGCAAATTATCTTTTTATTTGAGGTTCAAATTAACTATAAGAGTACTAATATAACAATTTTGGATGATTGAAAGCCTTTATTTTGGAGTAAAGTCCAAATTAGTTTCAAATTGTAGCCATTCGTACGATTATTATGACATCATTCCAACTAGATGTTTACTTCACTTTTATAAGGATTGTAGCATAGCTGCAGATTTGAACATATTTGTACAATGATTCAGACCTTTACACAGTGAGATGTTCCTTGTCTCAATATCCGCATCAAATTCTACAACGTTTTATACCAAAATTGAGTCGCTGAGGGTCGTAATGACAAGACATTTGAAAGTTTGAGGTTGTCACTACTCACTACTTGCTTAATGTGCTATTTATGAAACAAAAAAAAAGTCCTTTAGATATTCAGGGTGAAATCTACTTTACTTTGGGAAATATCTGATGAATGAGATGGTCTTTAATGCACTAATTGTGATTTTATTATTTTTTTTGTCCAGTCTCGTGCTCTGGGTATAGCTGTAGGCTGCTTCATTGGAATGTTCCCACTTTTCTTCCTGAAAACCAAAGAAGATATAGAAAGTGATGAAGATGATGACAAAGGGACAACGTAGATATTCTTGTGATGATCCTTTTCCCGTTCCACCTTGTTATGCTGCGAGTATTAAAATAACCTCATGGTTTACCCTTTCCCTGTGTAAAGACAGATTATTGTGCATTTTCATGGGGGAATTGACACCATTTGGATATGTATCATGCAAAGTAGAATGAGATTTGTGTCCAGCAGACGTGTAGAACCACTGGAAATTACTGTCTCACTTTTCACTGGCGGCTTGGCCTGAAGCAGGATTGGCCGAAGAATTTCTCGCTGGTACAGCAAGTTTGTGCCCCCCCCCCTGCGATGCCTCCGTTACAGGCATTTCCAATGCTTTTCACGAAGTCTGGTGTCAGCAAATTTTAATCAACTCCCCATGAAAGCTGATGCCCATCTGACTTTAACATATAGTAAAGAGTACAGTCTTATCCAGTTTTGTGGTAAACACAGTCGCAAGCAGTACCTGTGCATCATTTGCTTTATTATGAAGTGGAATGTTATCATGATAATGTTAATACTTCTTTTCCCAATCACTTTGATATAGTATCTATCACTATTCATCCTCTCAACCAGAACTGAAGTTTATCTTTATCACTTCATTATAAACAGAATCATCTGTAACTATGCAACTGCTTGCAACTGTGTATTATTCGACAGATATTGGTCAAAGATTAAAACAGTTTTATGTATGATATTATGTAATGATATATATATGTATATGTGTGCAATATATACTTACATGTAACATCTTGTGACTTCAATGAAGTGGTATACATAGAGATATAAAGAGATGTAATTGTAGTTGTGCTTGAGTAGATAAGCCTCTGGTCTGTTGCTATTAATAGATGATAAGCAATTAGTGCCATCTACATGCATCTAGATATAATCTGTTCCAAGGTGCACTTTTATTATTACCTAGAGGTAGATCTGGCATTTCCAGCACTAAAAAAAACATTCTCTATGTAGGTACTAATCCCTCTTGGTTCCCATACTAAAGGAAAACCCGCTATGTCCAAAGCCCATGGCACACTCTGCGACGCGATTGCACCAAGATATGATTGCATCAAAATCACAGAGTGTGCGCCAACTCACAACGCGCTGCAACTGCAACCCGATTTGTTGCAGTAGGATCGCAGACCAAACCTCAAACATTTGACATGTCAACTTTTCTGCAATTTCGCTTATTTCACCCAATCAGATTTGTTCTAAACGATGACGTCATGGCCAATTTGCTTCGCTTCTGCAGCGCAGACAACATACTTGTAAAAGAAGAGGCGACATGAGATGCAGCGCATTGCAGAGCTTTTAATGGCAATGTTTGCGCTGGCCCGCGATGGGATTGCTCTGAGATGGGATTGGCAACTTGTTGCAGTCGGGTCTTAGTGCAATCATATCGCATAGTGTGCGCTGGGCTTGAGATGTGAACCCAGGACCCCTCTAATTGAAAGACAAGGGTCAGGACCACAAGACCAAAAAGCAATTCAATACTTTTTGCACTGGTAGGTTTACTAGGTTATACTTGTGGAGTTGAAACTCGTGGAACCACAAAAATCTGTTTAACTTACATGATGTGATATGTTTTGCATATTCTGGTCGAAAAAACAAGTCTTGTTGGGCGATTATTCAACTAATGGAAGGAAGACTGATGTAGAGTCAGCTGTAGTAAAAATTGTGTACCTTGGTCTTACTACTTATGGAAAAAAACCAACACACCATCCAATGGTAACTTCCCTGAAATCCTTGATTCCGATTGGCTGATTAGCATTGGTGATTGTTACCATTGTAATTACCATTGGATGGCAAAGTTACTACTTTTATGCAATTGGACCATGGGGCCTTTATCACAAATACAACTGTGGTAACTGCTGAGCCCCTTTACTAGTCTGCATGCACAGACCCTGTTTGAAACTTTGATCAACAAGTGGCTCTGCAGACAAAGACTAGCCTATATAAATTCTTCCTGTTTCAATTCTGAGCGAGAGGGCCTTCAGTACACAAGGCATTGTAGGCTTTGCATTCAGACCCCTCATCTGGAGTGAAGGGTTTGCGCAGCAGACTACCCTGTTACCATGGTAGTTGTGATAATTTCAATTTCAAATTTTAAATTCTTATGAAACAGGCTCCGTGGGTGTTTATCTGTTTCTATACTCTGAATGACTGTACCATGAAATAGATGCCAAATGTTTTCTTTGACTTTATACAACATATAATTTTATTTTCTTACTCTTTATTAAATTTGTCTTTTTTTTTAATAGTAAATCACGTCATCTTGACCCTCACTAATGTTTTCAAATGCTGTCTTACAAATGTTGTAAATTCATGCATACCAGGTATATGATGCAGTGTTTAAATTTTATACAGTCAGGCATCTTTTTCTATTGATAAAACAGTATGGCATATAATGTCCGTTTAGTGACTTTAAAAAGTTTTTTTTTTCACTTTCCCAAACTAATGGTTGACAGTACTTTATATCAATAAAGACATAATGTGGAACAATGATCCAAAGAGAAACATTGGTAATATTACTCAGTTACTTTGTAACAGTACTTTGTGCTTTCATATAACTCCATTTTATAATAAATATAATAAATATTAATGCTTTTATCCAGTAGAAGCAGTGTACAGTGAAGTATTCATAATATTCATAGTAATAATATTCTGCTTTGAACTTAATTCTTCAGTCTTACAAAGAATTGCGGTAGACTTGAATCATACTCTAATTGTGATTGATCTAGGTTTTTCATATTTTAAGTACATAATTTAAGATTAATTTCAGTTACAGTTTGATTTGGATCTATCACTCTTTGTAAGACAGGGAGCAGGGCCCTGTCTTACAAAGGGTTGCGATTGATCCGATCAATCTTAACCGTGGAAAGCCAGCAACGTCAGCATTTTATAAATGCATGTTTGTTTAAAATAATTTCTAGATATAATGTATATTCATAAATTCATTGTTTTCTTGACAATTTGGAGTTTTCCCCTTTGTTTACAAAGGACATTTTGCAAATTTCCTGTAGAAAAATTATGACAATGATGGATTTCCATAGAGATACAATTGATTGGATCAATTGTAACTCTTTGTAAGACGGACCAGGGCCCTGTCTTACAAAGGGTTGCAATTGATTCGATCAACCACAACTACGGTAAGCCAGCAATGCCAACATCTAAAATGCATGTTTGTTCAAAATGTTTTTCAGATATGATGTATGCTCATACATTCATTGTCTTGACAGTTTGATGTGCTCCTCTTTGTTTACAAGAGGACATTGAGCAAATTTCCTATAAGAAAAATTATGGATTTCCGTGTAGTTGAGGTTCGGTTGATCGGATAGATTGCTACTCTTTGTAAGAAGAGACCCAGGCCTACATCTCTAACTGTAATCGGGGGTGATGTCAGGATTTTTCTAATTGGGGGGAGGGGGGAAGACGGAATAAAAATGGCGTCATATTTTTTTCTCGGTTGAATTATCGGGTACAGTTTTATACATGTAGAGTTACGCTTCCTGTACCTCTCCTTTTAATACCCTTCTCCCTTCTTTCTTCCTGTTCTTCCTCCTCTTTTTTTCCTCTCCTTTTTTGTCACTTGTTTTCACTACTTGAAAACTTTGTGTTTGGTCGCCTCATCTGCCCCCCTCTCCTCCATGTTGCACAATCCTTGACTGAAACCAAAACTGTAAAGTTTCATCTACAAGGGCTATTATTATTCAACTCAGAGAAAGTTTACCTCTTGCATACTCAGACTATTAATAACAATGGTAATAAACATACATTTGTATAGTGCAGCCTTTATATGAATATATTATAATGTTTGATATCAAGAACATAAAAATACATAGTATTTAGGCCTGTAGCCAGGCTTTTCTATTAGAGGGTTCAATCACTTTTCTCTTCTTTTCTCCTTTTCCTCCCAATTATTCTTGCTTTTGAATTTTTTTGGGGGATTTATCGAACCCCCCTGCTACAGGCTTGGTGTTGTATATTTAAAACAATTATAATATTTATTGAATTATGTGTACATTTTTTGGCAATAACTTGTTTCCATAGAGGTGGTGGATATGACACCTTCAAGAGAAAGCTAGTGATTTGTTAATACCATTGACAGGTAACTTTACCAAAGTCAAATCTTTTAGAACCACCGGAATAAGCCAGTTCGTAGTTCCTTTCTGCGCATGATCAAAATATTCTACGCATGATCAGAGGAAGGTCATTTGTACTAAAGTGACATGGTGGTTTAAAATTTAATGAGATAAGCACCAACTTTGATGTCTTGATTATTCATATATTCTTTTGAATTGTGGTTTTCATTTACATCCAGAAAAAACAACAATGCGTCCACGAACGACTGGTATTTCACAGTTTGCCAAGTACATTGTGCAACATGCTATGATACGCATTCAAAGTAGGAATGCAACAAATACCTTCATAAAGTATTCATTGGTGTGCTATTCTAGTCACCTGGTCTATTCAATTTCTTCATCCTGCTATGTAAGGCAAGCTTACGTAATATCTTGCTTTAAAATCTGCCTATCATAATGAAAGAAATGAAAGGTCATTTGACCAAAATTGTCCATGAAGTACATGTAACTACGAACTGGTCTATTGTAACTCGGAAGAAGTATGAAAGATGATTATCTAGTCTAAATTATTGCTAAATCATCAGTGAAAGTCTCTTAAAGAAGGCTATTCTATAAAACAAGCATAAGGGAAGGGCATTTTAGGTGTGAACACCAGTGGACCAACATTCTTTCTAATATTAATATAAAGTATGTCTTTGTATTTGTGTCGGCTTCCATTTACCTTTCCCAGATGTTTTTGTGTATTTCAAATAATAACTTTATTTCAAATAAAGTCAGTTTGAGAATGATATTCTTCTATCTATTAAGTAAATTATATGTGATGTGTTTGTGTTGTCACTTCTAAAGTCTTTCAAAATGACATTTGTATGGTGATAAAGATATTGAATAGAAGTGTAATTGGATGTTTCATGAGAGAATACAATCATATAAAAACATACAATTTTGTAACTCCAATGGCTTATAAGGTCATATAATTATTAATTAGACTTTGTCAAATGTGCATTCTTAAAACAGTAAAGGTTATTCGTTAAAACATATAACAAAATTTGATGAATTAAAAGATAGTGGATTTGATGTCTCGAACATAGTGCAACATGAAATTTGAAGAATAAAACATTATTTGGAGTGCTCTATGTCCAAGTTAAGCGTTCTGTATGAAGCAGTCTATTTGCCATTGTCTAACTCTGTACAAATTAACCCAAACAAATATTCTCACTGGTTCTGGAAAATAAATGAGTGTTATTGTACCAGTACTCATTTTAACAATCATAATCATGTTTACATGTACACCTTTCCATGTTCCCAAATAGTGTTCTTTATGATAATATGTGAAATAATTGTTTGTGATTATGGTGTAAATGCTTGCTTTTTATTTTCATAGATCGATTATTGTTCTTAGAGAGTGAATATTTACTCAGACATCAATATAGATTTTCTTAAAAGTAGGTTGGATCCACATTTTAATGATTTTTTTCTTACAGTATATGGCTATATTGTACTTGCACAAAAAGTTACCTCACAAAAGGGGCTAGTTCCCCTTTTATGTGATTGTGATATCAGATTTTTTGTCTTTGTTTTTGTGTTTTGAACATGTGAGATGAACAATGAAAGCTCTTCAAAGTTCCATTTTCTTTTGTATTGTAGGATGGGGCAATCACATACCATGCAACGGGCCCCTGGGGCCCGTTGCAGAAAGAGTTGTAATCAATTGCAACTTGATTTTCAACCAATCAACAGCGCTCATTTGGGACTTGCGATTGATTTTTTGACTTGCGTTTAAACGCAACTCTTTCTGCAACGGACCCCAGGGCCCCGTCTTACAAAGAGTTACGATTGATCCAATCACCCGTAACTCTATGGAAATCCAACTGAGTCATAATTTTTTCTACAGGAAATTTGCAAAATTTGCAAAATGTCCTTTGCAAACACACCAAATTGTCAAGAAAACAATGAATATACATCATATCTAGAAAATGTTTTGAACAAACATGCATTTTAGACCCTGTTGCTGGATTTCCATAGTTGTGGTTGATTGGGTCAGTGGCAATTCTTTGTGAGACGGGGCCCAGTAGACATGTAGTGTAGGCCTGTGTGGGGCTGATGTTTTCATTTCAGTAAAGACTGAACTCGGTTGCTTTTGTAAGCAAAGTCAGAATCTCTTTTTGAAATGGTTGTTTGTTTTAGGAAAGACGGCATTATCTTGGATATAGGCATTGCTTTTTGGAGTCACTAGATATTGATATGTATTTATTTGAAAATGATCCCATACCCCTTACCGCATACATTCGTAATTCCGAAGCTTCGTTATTCCGAAGGTTCGGATATTCCGAAGGTTCGTTATTCCGAAGGCTCGTATTTCCGAAGGTTCGTAATTCCGAAGGTTCGTTAATCCGAAAACGAAATGAGGTTCGTAATTCCGAAGGTTCGTTAGTCCGAAAACTAATGATTAACGAACCTTATTTCGTTTTCGGACTAACGAACCTTCGGAACATCGAACCTGATTTCGTTTTTGGATTATCGAACCTTCGGAATAACGCCACAAATGTTCGGATTAACGAACCCTTTTACGTTTTCGGATTAACGAACATCGAGGTATATGCAATTTACGTGTTTCGGAATTACGAACCGTCGGAATAAAGAACCTTCGGAATTACGAAGTGTAACCACCCCTTACATCAATATATATATTGTCATTTTCATTACCATATTATGGGTAATATAATAAACTTGTGATGACAGATATTGTGTTTGGTGCTATTCATTTGATTTGATTTATTTATTTCCACATTCCAATAACAAAAGTATATACAAGTGTAATCATTTTTTCTTAGCATAACATAACAATAAGCAAATGACATAATGAATAACATATGCATATATACATTCTAATAATCTAACTGAAATAAATTTATACCTGGTAAATTTCTTTTTTAAAAAATTATTTAAACAAATAGCAGAAAAAAATTATATATATACTTATATCGACATAACACATTTTGAAATGTGGGAGACCTTCATCTTAAGCTTAGAGCTTGAAATTGATAAAGGCCTCATAATGGTGTATTATGTCTAAAACATGTGTGTACTTTCCATAAGAAATGTGGGAAAAGCTTTTTCATGGGGGGGGGGGGGGGGGGGGGGGCTCACACTCTGTCCAATTAACATGAACAAAAACATCAAAACTACAATTATTTGGATGTTTATATATAGCCCCCTTACATATGGCTCAACCCCCGGCCCCCACAATTAAAAAATAATGTCCAAAAGAACCTACGACTGATATGGTCTTGAAAATGTTGAAATGCAATAAAGAAAAATGATATTACACCTTCACTTAGTACTCCATAAATGTATGATAGATATGTAAGATAGGCCTACATGTATGACACTGAAAAAAAGAGGAACTTAATATTGTTGAATATTTTAACAAAAAAATTTAGATCCTAATTCATAGAGAAATATAGAAATGTACGTCTGTTAGAGGAACTGGCAATTTAACTGTTGAAGTGTTAATAAAGTAAAAATCATTTTACTTTTAAAACTTCAACACCAATTGTCTATATGGTTTTCAAGACATGCAAAATGAACTTATTTTTCTAAGGATCGGAATTCACATTGGAAGTTTGTGTGAATTTGAAAAAAAAGGCTGGTATATAATCTTTTTTTAAGGTGACCAGTCACCAGTGCCCATATCTTCCCCCTCTCAGTTGATTGTAGATAGTTCTAGCCCAGAGTTCAATTCAATTATTTTTTTTTCTATTCAATTATTTTATTTTATTTTCCACTTTCAATTTCATATTTACAATTATGATACAATTGACATAGTAACATATAATCACATTCGAAGTACATACAAAGTTGATAACATTATAAAATTACAATAGACAATTATCAAATCGAAATATAAATAATTGAAAGGGAGGGAGAGTTTTAGCTTTAGGAATCAGTTTGTACTATTGTAGCGGTTACAACGTTTGCTTTTCTATTCTTAGTGCTTAAAATTTACATGTATTATTAGGTTAAAATTCGACCCCACCCGCTTCTAAAATAAAAATCAGGACCCGTGATTTCAGACCTACATGTATTTTATTTGGGCAGCGATGAGAACTTCATTATTATCACAAATCCAAAAATAATAGTATGACATCATCACCATCATCATCATCAGCTGACCCTGACGTCATGAGCGCATTACAGGAAAAATATAAAGTGGATGCGATTTTGCAACTGACGATACAACAGAGCCGAATTTTTAGCAACAAGTTAAAAGTACTATTATTCCGCTTCAAGTTTGCCAAAAAGGGTAATTTTGTTTTCTTTTCCTGCCGACTAAATTATCTGAGCAAGTAGATTTGTTACAGCCGAATTATGAGCCTGAACTAGAGTCGGTCGCTGCTGGCCATAGCGCGGCGTTGAGTACGAGTGGCAGCTGGGTCACTTCCCCGGCCGCGCCGGCCAGGCGCGGGCTGGGGCACAGGCCTTGCAAAGGCTTTTGCCCAAGGCCTGGCTGGCTGGCTTGAGCCTTGACTTGAAAGTTGAATGACGGTGACTGAGTGATATTGCACTGTCTTCAGTCTTTACTTGTTTATATCACCACCAGGTTAGGGCCATGGGAACTCTGCAGCAGAGCCCAGGAGCTGGATCCAAGGCCGAGCACATTTGAACAATGTAATTGGTAATAAACAGATAAACGTGATTCGACTCTCGAGCTTAGGCTTAGCTGAAAGTGAAACGGATCCAGATTCAATCAGACAAAGGTCAAAGCAAAGCAAGCCGGCAAAGCTCTTGTCCCGGAATTAAAAAAAACAAAATGAGAAAAATATCACTCACATTTCGGTCTCTTCTGACACAGGTATGTGGATGCGTATCTTAATTCTTATGCATACATCATGTGCAGGATCAGGAATCGTGGGATTGCCTGTGTGTCTTTCCTTGCACAAAGCTCAAAAGAACATGAAAGAAGGGAATTCTTTCTGTTTTAATTCCCACATCAATATCTCGTGCGCTCGCATCAACACTACTAAAGTTAGTACTCGTACTACTAGCCTGTAGTGAGTTAGCCAATCAGCCATTCTACATGTAATGGATAGGGGTAAAGAGTCAATCTAATTTTGTTTTACTTTATATGTTGACGATTCCACAGTTCAGTTATTTAGATCATTGCATATTTTACTATTTTACTCTGAATATTTCATGTTTTATTGTTTTATTGATTTTTTAAATTTTTTTATAAATGTTTTATTGTTTTTAAATCTCACTGAATTTTACCTGCTACCATATACCATCTCTAAGTGATATGATTGGAACTGATATAGTTGGAACTGAGCTGAAGATAGCGGTTTGTTTTTGGTGAAGACTTGTTTATATGCCATTTTGACAAGAGTTACGACAAACTTTTGTACATACTATAATTATCCTTTTTCATATAAGAAGGATGCACAAATTTTTTTTTTCATATATGTATACATCATATTGGTAATAATATCATTATGTGAGAAGTGAGATTTTTTATTATTAATAGAGTCAATGGCGACAATAGTCAAATATGACTAATCGCCACTCAAACCAACATAAGAAGAAGAAGAAGATGTGATGTGGTGTGTACTAGCTTTGATGAACATGATCTCTTCCTTTTCTCCTTCTGGTTTTGCCTCCTTTTCTCTCTCTTGTCCATTCTCTCCACTTCCTTACACCTTCATGACTTCCATTTTCATTCCTCTAGTTTCCTTCTTTCATTTTACTCACCTACATGTACCACTTCATTCTTCTTTTTCTCTGGACACTGTCACTATTTTCTTTCTAAGATCACATAGATCTATTCTAGTTTACATATTTAAGTTTGTGTATCATTTAGAAAATGTTACGATACTTTGTATGAAAACTTTATATGTAACTTGCATGTTTGTAAAATTGATCACAATTCTTTTAATAATTCTATCTATCTGTGACAGAAAGAGGGGAGAGAGAGAGAGATGGAGAGAGGCAGGCCTTAATGACAAAGATGAGGACAATAGAGGGCTCGGGGGAGGGGGGAGGATGAGTGAATAGGGATGCTGGATGGAGACGAGGGAGCCGGGAGAGAGATTGCAAGAGTTAAACATGGCAAAGCTTGAAATGCATACAACGTTTTGGCAAAGAGAAGAAATACACTGAGATATTGAGGTCCAAATGATTTTTTTTTTGGGGGGGAGGGGGTCATCACACATCTAGTAGAGTAGAGTAAATAAGGCCACATTTTTCATAATTCCAGTTATGTCTTTGTAATACCATTCAGCTATCTTTGACTCACTATTACCTGTAAATATCTGAGAACAGTAGATTCGGTCCACTGAATCTAATTGTTCTCTTTTTTTATGGTGAGTCACAGATAGCTGACTGGTAGTGTACATAGTTATATATAGTTTTTTATTGTAGTAAATACACACCAAACAGCAATAAGACCATAAGAATCAACATTTATGGATTTAGCTAGAGGGATTAGATTAATTACTAATAGACTACCTGCTTCATAAGCAAGTGAATATTTGACTTAAAGGGATGCTCCAGGGAGTCCGGGCTTAGAATATTTATATCTAAATAAATAGAGTGAAATTCACAGAGCAAAATGCTGAAAATTTCATCAAAATCGGATAACAAATAACAAAGTTATTGAATTTTGAAGTTAAGCAATATTTTGTGAAAACAGCTACATGCACGTCGTCATGAATATTCATTAGGTGAGCTGATGATGTCACATCCCCACATTCCTTTTTCTTTAATATGTTATTACATGAAATCATGTGTAAATGATACTGTGTCTCCATAAGTTGCAGCAATAAATAACTAATAATGCACTTAATCAGTTGTCAGTCCAATTGTTTTAGTTCTCGGTATAAAGATTTTTGATAAACCTAATTTCATATAATAAAATACAAAGAACAAGTGGGGATATGACGTCATCAGCCCACCTAATGAATATTCATGAAGACAAGCCTAGAACTGTTTCACTGGAATAATGCAAATTTTTAAAATTCAATAACTTTGTTATTTCAGCATTGCTTTAAATTGCATCTTGATTTGAATTACCAATAAGTAATAATAGCTTGCAAATTATACAGTGATTTAAAACAAAATCCCAAATGAATTCCAGCCTGCTCTCCGTGCACAGGAACTTGGGTTTCATCACCATTGTACTCGTAATTAGGCATGCTGCACAAAATTTGTCATATTTTCTATCATAGTGGAGCGTTGTGGCCCAGTGGATTAGTCTCCGGACTTTGAAACAGAGGGTCGTGGGTTTGAATCCCAGCCATGGCGTAATTTCCTTTGGCAAGAAATTTATCCACAATGTGCTGCACTCGACCCAGGTGAGATGAATGGGTACCCGGTAGGAATTATTCCTTGAACGCTTTAGCACCTATTAATGTGGCTGCTCAGCTATAGCCGGGTTAATAATATGATACCAAGTATCAAAGCGCAGTTGAGTATGCACATATATGTAGTAACTGCGCTATATAAATCGTCTGTCATATTATTATGTGGTGATTTTATAAAATTTTGGTACCTCATGGGTGGGGGCTGGGGGGGTGCACCTGACCCTCATACATACATGTAGAGGCTGTTGCATAATATTTGAAATTTGGGAAAGGGGGTGGGGACCATCCCCCCTGATTTCTGCCCATGTTGGCTATTTTAGTGTGGCTATGTTGGTGTACGCATTGTGTGCATGCATGCGCACTTATGCCTGCAGCACGCATGACGACACTGAAATTACTGTATCATTGTATAATTTGTAATAATTTCAAAGAATATGGTTTATATCATGATCATGAGAAAAAATCAAGTTCTTTGGTCTAGCTACATTGCCTCTACATGTAGGTCATATTTGGCGCTGTACATGTATATCTCTGTTTTTAATCTAAGAATTTCATGCAGTGATATACAAATGTACTTGTAAAAATTACAATTCCATTACACCATATTGTATTGCGTAAAATGGCAAATCATTCATTTTGTTCTTTTTTCAAGTATCACATTCATAAAGCGGCTAAGATCCCATTACAAATTGCACTTGAGTGTGAATATTATGTTTTGTGCTGTGAACTATGATTCAAGAGTCCACTGATCCAATAACATTGTGTGGGTGTGTGTATCAAGACCGGTAGGATTTCCTCTTTCACTCAAATACCATTTCCTTCCAATGAAATCATGCATTATTGAATTCACTCTGTCATGCTGAATTACTGATTTTGTCTGCTAAGTACAGGAAGAAGATTATCAATTCATTCGTATGAATTAGCTTGTTTTTTGAAGAATAATAACCAATTACATAGTGGAAGTAGTCACTATTCTTGTTCTTTTTGTGTATATACACACCTTAATTCTCCTTGTACTCAAGGAATTCTATGAGAGACAGTGTACATTACATGAACCTGTATTTTGTACTCTCATTTTCCCTCATTTCCCCCTAAAATATGCTGCCTATCTGACAATATGACAACAGAGTTTTCTATTCATGTATGTATTTTACACTGTTCACGTTCTTGCGACAGTAGAGTTTTACTTTAAATAATACATTGAAATAAAAATTAAAGGAGAAAGTCACCCAAATACAATGACCAAGTACATATTTTTGATTCATGTACATGTAGACAGTGTAAAGGCTTGAATTTATTAATAAAATCTAATACATGTAGTTAGACATATTTTTTTCTTTATTTGTGTACATGTAGATTTCTGAATTTACCTTTGTGAGGAAGTAAAACTTGTCATCAATCATCATGTCTCTCTATCCATCATTGGAAGATATGAAAGTTGACCAAATGGCTCAGGTAAGTTTTAAGGGTAAGTTCGCCCTGATGAAAAGATTGTTGTAAAAATATTACATGTAACAGGAAAAATAATAAATTTGATATTGGTGAAGGTTTGAGGAAAATCCATCAATTGATCTTCTATCTGTCTATCTCTCCCCTCTTTTCTCTTTCCCTCTCTCATTGTGCTGCCTTTTATTTATTTTTGTACTTTCGTGTAGTAGGGTAATATGTTGTGAAGATACGACAGGTTGTTTTTTAAGTTATTCATTATTGCAACAATTCAGAATTGCTGCTACAATGTAGCATGATATTACTTATGACCTGGAACGCTATTTTATCTTTTTTTTCTCTAGATTTTTAAAAACATTTTTTTTCAGTAAAGCAATAACCATAGCTGTTTGTATTATAATCAATGTTAAGAATACTGTTATAATACTCATTTTTAATTTGACTACTATTGTTATTTTTATCATTATTATCATTACTATTACTATTATTATTATTATTATAAATGATAATTATTCTACCTTGATGTATCTAGGCCCAGGTCAACTTCAATCAACAGGCACAGGCTGCGGCCCATGCCATCGCCAGTGCCCCTGCCGGGTCTACTGTTGTCATGACAACAAGCTCACTCTACCCCTCCCTGGAGGAGTGGATGGGTTTTCCTCCCGCTGAGATGCAGGCCTATGCTCAGCAGTCATCGGTAAGTACATGCAATTTGTATGGATACACTACAGTCAGACCAACGACATAGACTCCCAACCAACCAAACGTATGTCATTGGAAATAATGTACAAGATTTGGTCTGGTTGTGGTCGGTTTCACTGGTGCAACTGGGGCAAAGACTGATCTTTTGAAAGGGGAAATTCACTTGGAGGTGTGTGAGGACAATCCTAAGGTTGGCTTTAATCAATGCAGAGAGATTAGAGGAATATGATAATGAAGTTTGGTGAAAATCCATCAAAGAATAAGTTTTAAGATTTCATTTTTGTGATGTCAGCTGTGAGCGGTATTGAATGTAGATCAATAGAAATACATGTATAAAAAACCCCACAGAATTCTCTCTTATTTATCTATTAATTGAATACAGATCAATAGAAATATAAATAAATAAAGCATTCTCTTTATTTATCTGTTAATTATTGAACATATTTGTACAGGATAAAAAAAAATAACAGCAACAGCACTTTTACATTATTTTTTAACATTATCATGTAAAGTAGCGCCCGCAGGGAGAAGAATTTTCGGAACTGAAGTGGCTACCCTGGGTAGTATGTATCTTATGCAGGCTAGGGGGGGGGGGCAGAAATAACATCAATAAAAAGAAGAAAAAAGAAGAAAAATATTTATAAACACCATATAAAACAACCCCTAAGTTTCAGCCTGGTGTATCCCTGTAATACACATTTTTACTTCAGAAAATTTTACACAGTGTCACATGTTGGGAGTAATTAAAGGTCAAGTCCACCCCAAGAAAATGCTGACTTGAATAAATAGAGAAAAATCAAACTAGCATAGCGCTGAAAATTTCATGATAATCGGATGTAAAATAAGAAAGTTATGATATTTTTAAGTTTCGTTTATTTTTCACAAAACAGTGATATGCAAAAACTAAGTGAGTCAGTCGATGATGTCAATCACTCACTATTTCTTTTGTTTTCTATTGGTTGAATTATACAATATTTCATTTTTTATAGATTTGACAATAAGGACCAACTTGACTGAATCATATACATGTAGTATTAAACAATGCTAATTCCACATGTTCAGGGAGGAATTAATCATTTTATCACTTGACAATGAGGAGAAAAATATAAAATTTCATATTTCATATAATAAAATACAAAAGATATAGTGAGTGGATGACGTCATAGTCTCCCCATTTGCATACCAGCCAGGATGTGCATATAACTGTTTTGTGAAATTAAGAGAAACTTTAAAGTGTCATAACTTTCTTATTTTACATCCGATTTTGATGAAATTTTCAGTGTTATGCTTGTTGGATTTTTCTCTTTTAATTCAAATCAACTTTTTGTTGGGGTGGACTTGCCCTTTAAGTAAACTAGCTATCTGAGTTAAGGATCTGAATCTACATACTGTTTCAGGGGCGGTGTCAGGGTATTTCAATAAGAGGTGGGGACAAGAAAACCCCTTTTTTTTCTAAAATTGAATTACATGGATCATAAATAGGTTTGCATACATGTACATGTCCAATCTCTCTCTTTTTGCCCTTTTCTCATTTTCTTCTATTTCTCTTCATTCTTCATTACTTGAAAAATCATGGGGGGATAGCTTCCCCCCTGCTCCCCTCCCCCCGCGGCCCCGCCCTGCTCCCGCTCTGTCAAAGCAAACATACTATCTTGTGATCACCCATGGCTACATGTACATGTATTAATGGGTATGATGTCATTGTCATTGCCAGAACATGTGATGTGTACTTTGTCAAGATCAAAGTCCAGTTTACATGTAAAGTAGGCGGCTTGTGTACACATTAATCATGGTACATGTAGGTATTGCTTTGAATAACTGATTAGTAATGATAATGACCCCAGTAAGTTGAACAAACAATGATGAAGAATATAATCACCCAAAAGGACAATAAAAGACAGGAAAAAGGTCAGATTTGTAAGCCGACCCCCCCCCCCCCCCCTCTTGTTTCTAGTAGCATATTGGGCCAGGGGTGGTAAATTTACATGTACAAAACAAAGTGGGTATTTGAAATTCAATCCTTTTGGTAGTTTGATTTCACTTCCTGAAAGAGTATGATTAATGACATAAACACTCTATTTAGCTACAAAACCAATGAACAATGAAGCTAAACTTGAGTAGTTTCAGCGAGCAATAATTTTAAGAGGAAATCTTTAAAATCAAGGGCGAATGCATATCAATGTAGATCTAGTTGCCTGAAAGTTACCATTATGGTAACTTTGCCTTCCAGTGGTAACTTGCATGGAATCCTTGATATTGATTGTTGATCAGCATTGCCATGGTATTTACCATGGATGGCAAAGTTACCATAATAGTAACTTTTTACGCAATGGGGCCCTGATAAGTTTATGTGCACATGTGTACAAAGTAATATCTATCTACATTCTTATTTTCAACAAGAATATAACTTTGTCTAAAGAATCTTTTTAGGGTTCCACACTTCAAATTTGGTTCATGTAGTATCCACATGACATCGATCTGGTTTGATTTGCGAGTCATCATCTCATGAAGAAAATGGCAACAGAGGTCATTACATACATTGAAAGACATCTCATTCATGAAATTTCCATGGATCTATTCTTACTAGTTCTAGCAGGATCTATGCAATAACTGAAGACCCCATTTAATCGAGGGACAATCTTCAACATTGGTTGGAGGTATAATCGATTATCTGATAAGATTGACGGGTCATTATGTTAAAGGTCACAGGGGGTCATTTGAAAATTTTATAAGATACATGGAGGTGTACAACATACATGTAATGCTTGATAGTGGCAAATATTTATACTGTATACCATCAAGAATCCATCCAGTCTATTGCATGGAATACTGAAAGGGAAAATGTTGTTTTATTTCCATATAATGTACATGCATAACCACACTCTGTATTCAATGTTTGTAAAGCCATTGACAATATAAACTTATTTTCTCACTGACAGCAGCAAGCAGTAGTGCCAAGGCCAGCAGGTACCGTTGCTGCCCCTTCACAGAACAACGTGGTTGCCCCGGTAACGGGCAATCAAAATCTGGGAGTTGCTAGGTCAGAGATCAAGCAAGGAATTCGAGAGGTGGTCGTCTGTAAAGATGGTAGCAATAAGATTGGTCTCAGAGTCAGGGATGTTAGTAAGGTGAGTTGGATTGCCACTTGGTGGTGATGAGGATGAGGAGGAGGATGATAATGATGATGATGGTGATGATGATGTTGATGGTGATTATAATGATGATGGTTATGATGATGATGGTGATGATGATGTTGATGGTGATTATAATGATGATGGTGATGATGATGATGGTGATGATGATGATGGTGATCATGATGATAATGAAAATGATAGTTATTAATGATGATGATAATGGTGATGATGATGTTGATGATGATGTTGATTATGATGATGATGATGATGATGATAATGATGGTGATGATGATGATGATGATGAAGATGATGATGATGATGATGATGATGATAATGATAATGATAGTTATTAATGATGATGATGATGATGATGTTGATGATAATGATAATGAAAATGATAGTTATTATGATGGTGATGGTGATGGTGATGATGATGATGGTGATGATTATAATGGAAATAAGAATTATGATGATGATGATGTTACTGATGATGGTGATGATCATGATGATAATGGTAATGATAGAAATAATAATTATGATGATGATAATAATGATTATGATGATGATGGTGATGATGGTTATGATGATAAATGATTATGATGATGATGATGATAATATTAGTGGCTACTTTTTAGCACAAAGGTCCACCTTTCGGTTCCCCGGGGGGGGGGGGGGGAGACAAAATAGTGCATTGTGTATGATTTTAACACTGTTATATGATACAATAAATGTATAAATGTACAATAAACTGCACATTTGTAAATTTCCCATCATTTGAATGACTTATTGAATAATGCAGGTTATTTTATCATCTCATCTCATTTTACTGACTGTTTTTTTTGTATTTCATTTAATATGCAGGGTATTTTCATCACATTCGTCATGAAGGGATCGCCCGCATCTTTGGGTGGTTTGAGGTTTGGCGATCAAATCCTCCAGATCAACGGTGAAAACGTTGCAGGGTACAGCAAAGATAAGGCTATGGGAGTCCTGAAAAAGGCCAGCCCAAGCAGCATTAAGCTCGCCATCAGAGACAGGTATGTGTAGTTTGAATGCTTGTTCATGGACTTTCAAAATGGCCCCTGAGATGAGAAGTCTTCCTTCAATCGCAGAGTATCTGGTCATGATTTCCTACCCTAAATGATGCCTCAAATACGTAGCTTTCACTATAGGGTGAAATGTATACACCCTGTGTTTCCCGATTTCTGCAATACCCTTTTCACTGTACACGCATACACCTTCCAACCATGAAAAACAACCCGCTTTGCATACTTAAAGGGATGCTCCGGGCTGAAGATATTTATATCTCAGTAAATAGAGTAAAATTCACAGAGCAAAATGCTGAAAATTTGATCAAAATCGGATAACAAATACCAAAGATATTGAATTTCAAAGATTAGCATTCTGGTGAAACGGTTCTCGGCATGTCTTCATGTATATTCATTACATGGGCTGATGATGTCATATCCCACTCGTTCTTTCATAATTATTTATATGAAATTATGTTTATTAAAAAATTTAAACAATTAGATTGACAACTGATTAAGTGCATTAGTTATTTCTTGCTGCAACTTATTTCATAATAATGGAGAAACATCATTTACACGTGTATGAAAAAAAAAACAATTATGATTTCATGTAATAACATAAGAAAAAGGAAAGTGGGGATGTGACATCATCTGCCCACCCAATGAATATTCATGAAGACATGCCTAGAACTACATGTATTTCACCAGAATAATGCAAATCTTTCAAGTTCAATAACTTCGTTATTTGTTATCCGATTTTGATCAAATTTGCAGCATTTTGCTCTGTGAATTTTACTCTATTTATTTGGATATAATTATTGCCTGGAGCATCCCTTTAAGTGTAAGAGAAGGGAGTCTATCTTGTAATGGCCATACCCACATACCACATCTAGAAGGACGATTGAATATACCATTTACCGTTAGAGAGAACCGTTACTTTACACATGACAGTGCTGGTTATGTTAATTTTGTCAGATACTGTGTAATTAACTTCTTATGTTATTTATTTGGTTGAATAGACTGTTCAACAGAACAATCACTTTACATAAGCACACTCCTGGATGCATTTGCTGTGTTGATACTTTGTAATTGACTTATTTTACTTGTTTCATATTGTAGAAAAAACTATTTGATGGAAGGATCATCTTTTTGAAAGGACAGTGCTTGATATGTTGTATTTGTTAGATACTGTGTCATTTATTTCTTTGATTGCCTTTTGTCTTGTTGAATAGGCCGTTTGAGCGAACGATCACGCTGCAGAAGGACAGTGCTGGATATGTGGGCTTTGTCTTCAAGAATGGAAAGATCACCAAGATAGCGAAGGACACCTCCGCAGCAAGGAACGGTCTCTTGATTGATCATGCTATTCTAGAGATCAATGGGCAGAACGTCATTGGACTCAAGGTAATGCTTTCTCCTTTTTTCTGTGTGTGATTTTACTTCAATCATATTCAAGTTCCTGTAAGCCAAAATTTAGTGCCACCATTCCAATAGATCACTAGATTTTATGACTACATATGCAGAGCTGCCAACCAGTACGTTTTTGGCGTATTTAGTACGTTTTTGCAACCAAAATGTGACAGCTCGTTTTTTCTTTTAAAAATACGATTTTGTAAAAAAAAAAAAAAAAAAAAAATCTCTATATGTCTCTATTTCATAAAACTTACACAAATATAGTTATTGGATCAATGTGATTTCAAGTAACTTGTTTTTTTTTCAATCATTTTTTCTAAACCAGGGTTAGATATAAACATGTTTCAATGTTTTTTTTTCAGCTGCAAGAGCAATGCGCATTTTAGCTTGCATGCAGCTTGAGCGCCGCGATGTGCATGCGCGCCACACATTTTATTATGAAATACATTTTTTGGGGAAAAATACATTTTTTTTAAATCACAGAATACAGTTTTTCATTCCGAGAGGTTGGCAGGTCTGCATATGCCCTGCAGCATTTATGATGAGGAGGATATAAAACAAAAATGTGATACTAGATACATTTTGTGATATCCCGTGAAATTTGTTTTTGATCAATTATTTGATGAGAATAAAACATCTTTATATTTTTCTTTTGTATATGAAAGTAGTACTCAAGCATAGAATAAAAAGTATATCATATTTGTTTGTAGATTTCTGATGTCCAACCACTAAATGTGTGTGTGCTAAGGCTCCTTTTTAGAGAAAAATAAAAACAAAGAAAGGGCGCTAGATAGAAAAGGAAATAATTTGTAACATTGTAACTCATTAGCCCTTTATCCTGCCCCAAAGATTTAGGAAGGCTTTGAACATAAACAGAGATTGATAGGTCAATGAGCATTCAAAGTATTGAAAGAAAGAAAAAGGAGGAAAGATAAAAAGTAAAAGGAAAAGGGAGAAAGAAGACTACTAAGAGGAGAAGTTTGGATTTAAATCGCAAACCTTGTAATCTATACTCTAGAGGCATCCAAATGACCACAACACCTCTACGTGTTTAACAATTTCTATTACACGATGTGCGTGGGTAAAATGACTCTAGTAATCGCCTAATAGTGCAATGTGGCCTTTGTAATTACTTGTAAGTAAAGTTAATGACCAATTGATTAACTTGATTGTGAAAATACAGGAAATATTAACTTGCTGTACACTTGACATTAATTTTTCCCTCTAAAATTCTTTGATATTTTCAGGACAAGGAGATATCTCAGATCCTGGATGGATGTGGACGGACTATCACTCTCACTATCATGCCTAATTGTTTCTATGATCATATGATGAAAAGGTAAGCAGACTCACTCCGTTTTTTTTTTTTGGGGGGGGAGGGGGGGCTCACAAACTTTTTTGATCATATGGTGAAAAATAAAGTCAAATCTTTTGGGGAAAACATGAAATTGAACTTATTAGATCATGTAATGAAAAGTACAGAAAAATAATAGTAACAAAATAAGTAAAGCAAATAAGCATGGCACCTCAGCTAGGTTTAATTTTGCTCGTCTGTGTTGGTGGTATTCCATGGGATCGTTTTGGTCAGCTTGGATTTCATATCACAAAGTTAGGAATATGTATATGTCCAGATCTAGATCTACAACAAAATGGTTCCAATTTATCTTGATTTTAAAGACCTGCTTTAAGAAATCATTGTTTGCTGCAGCTTTATGAAGCCATAAAATATTGTTATACACTGATTGATTTATTGATTCATTTATTCATTGAAGGTAGAAGCCCTGTTCAGCTACTAGGCTGTTTTACACAGGGGCCGTGCTAACAAACAAAAACATAAATCTTATACATGATAGTAAAATATACATGATATACAGAGATTAATGAGGTAGAATTACCGATAATACAAAATCAATTAAATTTGTGTACAACAAATTAGACATGAAATTATAAAATCAATTTCATTTACAATATTGCTACGTGTTAAAATGATAGATAGAAACAAACAAACAACAAAACATCTTGATTGCAATTCATCTTTTTTTCCCTCTCTCTCTTTAGCATGGCATCATCGCTGGTGAAGAGCTCCATGGATCATTCCATCCCAGAGATTTAAACAGAATCATGCTACGAGACAGACTTCATTCATAACAAAAGGAGAATTGATGGGCAATTCTGTAAAAATAATAATTCGTATGCATCTGACCCCATTGTCCTCCGTCTTTCTTCGCTCCGTGACCTTCTCAAGCCATGATAATTTGAGAGCATTACAGCCTGAGGAGTGGAATGTTTTAGGTATTCCACGGGGAAAAGCCGAATAATAATTGTTATTATCTTTAATGACCATCATCCATTAGACCATGCAATGCGACACAAGATTGCACAGATTGTTGTGTACGCAAGCCAACTAGGAGTTAGTCAGATTTAGACCCATCATGCAATACCCTCTAATATTGCGCAGGTAGACATGCAGACTCGAATAAGCATTTTCAGTAGAACGCTAAAACGCCCAATGAGATGGGCTTCATCTGCTTCTCTGTACATTGTGTCTTCATACTGATTTATGAAGTGAGAATCTATTATTGAGTATTTTTGTATTTGGGCACACATAATGTGGAGAATACATCTCTTAAATGTAGAATCAGATCAATTTTCAGTCAAACTCGAAGACAAATATATAATAATAAGGGATTGAATGCTATTCAGAGGATTGATTTGGAGCCAATAATAAGAAAGTGCAATTAATTTCATACAGGCATGACTGAAAATGGCTTTCCTGAGAGATATATATATATATATATATGACAAAATATGTCACACCAAATGATCATTGGCTTGGGCTGTTATACATTTGATAAATTTAGAAATATTTTGATATAATTGTATGTACTAAAAGTTAATCGTTACAAACATATTGTGCACTAACAGCATGTGAGGTGCATGTGTATACGTGGAAGCCTACAATAAATTTTTCAATCAAATTTTATGTAGATTATATCGGTTGCAATGTGCAACGATTTATATTTTCTATTTGACAAATTGAAACCTAATATATATTATTTTTTTATAATGCAGTCAACCCACCATAAATAAAACAGCTTTCAATAAACACCACTAGTCTTTTTTCCTTCAGCTCAGGCAGTCTATGGTTTCACTGTACTTGAAATTGATTGATTTCCAATCATGGGTCTTATATTCAGTCCAAATGCGCTTAATCTTCATGTGACTTTTCAAGTAGTTGATCAGTAATGTGTGCATTACCCCAACTATTATGTGCCTCAAAGACTGGAATGCCAGCTGGACCCTGTTTCATAAAACTTGTTATAATAACAAATTTACAATAACAGGTACAAGCTACGGAAATCATTTAATCTGATTGGCTGATAGTATATTTGTTCATTATATCAAGTCTTTATGAAACGGGACCCTGGAATAACATAATAAATGTTTTACAGCATATATATATATATACAAGCAATTAATTGATTGATTGCTTTAATAGATTGTACATTACTGTAATGATATATTTATCCTAATATTGTGATTGAAAACTGAATTATAATGAAGAGATTATAATATGAGCTGTGATAATGATGTATTTGACTTTGATTTATATTAATATTCTGTAAATACCCATGTGTCAGAATTCCCAAGCTGATTTGTATACAAGGGTCCCATGCTCGTATTTGATTAAGTTAGTGTTTTCTGTAAAATCATAACCCAATGTTGAAGATTTTTTATATTTATTTAGGAGAGATAGATACATTCCTGAGAAAAGTATCAACCCATAGCATACATTGTTGTAACTTCACAGCTACCTGTTGCACCGTGTTTACACGCTGCATCGGCTTTTTTGTTGCGTGTAAATGCGATTAACTTGCATCGGCTCTCGGTGCAGAATCAGCAATTTTGCACCACCAAAGTAGTAGGTTCAGACCCACGAGCCGATGCAGAATCTGCTTTTTTTCTACGTGTAAACAGAAAGCCGATTCTGCATCAGCAATTGGCGCGCATTTCATTTACTCCACCATTATGACGTACTTGTAAGTGCACAGATCCAGCGTTGTCTTTATCATGACGTATATTGTTGGTGGGTGGATCATTTCAGGTTTTTGCCACGCGAGCCGATTCTGCACCACGATCTGTGACAGCATGTAAACGCGGTGCAAGATAAACCAATAGCCGATTCTGCATTTGGTTCAGAACCAAAAGCCGATGCACGTGTAAACATGGAATATGTTTTAAATGTTTCCTCATGCTATGTTGCTTTTTCATAATATGTTGGAGGCAGATTATCGTGTATTTTTTCAGTGAATTTGACATCATTAGGAAATATGTCATGCAGGGTTTATGGCTTTTACACCAGCCAGTTGAACCATTTTCACACTTAACTCTTTCAGTCTTTTTGAAATGTCCCCCTGGTCTGTTCATTCATACTTACTTACATATACTTGGATTTACTTGGATGTAGAGATATAAAGACTGCAGCTTACTTTTCCCCTCATTTTTCATTTGGTATATTTGTTGTTTGCGAGTTTGGTATATAGAGGATTAAATGCTTCCTCTGAAATGGCTAACAAATAAGCTGCTACTATTATCAAAATATATATGATTATGTATGTAATATATGATAGTACTTTTATACTGAAAATTAACTTTGTCAAATAGTATGTAAGATACCATAGTACTTTGTTTTTCTCATTGTATGGACTTTCATTTTTTATATTTCATTGTACGTTATATTTGCACCAAATACATAGTATTTCATTAGAGTATTTATAGAAACTAATTCTGTAAGTCAGTACATAATTTCTAAAAGAAAACCTGATATGCTTTTCTTGTTTTATCGTGGAAATTTAGGTTTATGCAAATCTGTCTTCACTCTAAAAACACAAAGGGCGGAGACCGGGAGGATGGAAAAGGGCTGAGGGGTGACAGTGTTTTCCATCCCCTAAAAAAACAGAACACGCTGTCACTGGTCAGCCCTTTTAAGGGGTGATGTATCTCATTCCACCCTTTTATGTCTTAAGAGTGTAATAGAAATATTTGAATAATTACCATCCAAAATTAGAATTTCTGTCTTGCTGTATTTATCTTGGTGACTAGGATTCCTTGAAATAGTTATATATCCATCCGTCTCAGTTTTCCCCATGGGTCTCTGTACAGTTATCACAGCTGCCATCCATTATATATTTAAAAAAATCCATAATAGTTATGATGACTTTACAGATCTACGAATGTTTCTTCAATGTTTATAAAATTGAGCCTGAATAGGCATGCATGCATTGAATACACATGCATACAACATACATGTACATTGTATGTACTTGCTCTACTGTGGTAAGTTATTTCACAGCATTTTGACATGAAAAAAACCCACCTTAAAATATGTCTAAAGAGACCCTTAATCATCTTATGAAAAGAAATACTTTCTTTAACTTGATTTGTTTCTTAATGCACATCATTTTACATTAATTTGCATATATGCTGCACTTTTCTGTTGCCTTTTCCAGGAAATTCATAATACCACATTAAACATGACAGTTACTGGATGAGGTCAAATAGTCTTTATTGACTACAGTTAAGTGGTTCACATTTTTTTTTTACCCTGGCTGTCCAGTGGGCGCACATTTTATTTTTCTCTTATGTTCATTATTGTATGACATTGTGTCAGTTTCTTAAATGTAATTTTTCATTGCTGAATAAGCAATGATGATAATAGAGGTTGGGAGCTCTGTGGGTTTATGACATTGTTATGTTTCACTATCAATAAATAGCCATGATGTGGTTACCATATACATGTATATTACCAGTCTGCGTCACTTTGTGTGTGGTTTGTATGCTTAATATATAGTGTATTGCTCCTCAATCACATGTGCTTTGAAACTAAATGCACTCATGATTGGGATAATTATGTTATATTTGTCACTGTATTTGAAAAATTACAGGGGTGGACGGGTCGCCCACTGCCCATAGCAACACCCGGAGCGTATTCGGCAATTTCGGAAATGCACTCATTTTATAATCAACCTCACTCCCTAATGATTTATTTTCAATCGGTCAAATGCCAAATCGTCCAATTACCAACTCATCTTCTATCATTTGGTCTACCATCAGTTCGTCCACTATCCACATGGACAAATTGCCAATCCGTCCACTCACTATTTCGTTTAATAAACAGTTGGTCCAAAAGCAATTTAGTCCATATACCATTTGGTCTAACTGGACTAAGTGTTAATTGAGCAAAATGAATGAAAATGAAATGGATATTAGACCAACTGGTTATGAGATGAAATGGTCATAGACGAACTGGTGATTAGACGAAGTGATGGTTGGACCAAATGGTTATTGGACCAAATGGTTGATGTACAAAATGTTGATGGATGGAGTGGCATTAGACTAATTAAAGGTAGACCATTTGACGAGTGAAAGAGGTGGCAATAGACGAATTGGCAATTTACCTCCCTAATTACTCGTTTACAAAAACTGCAGAATTCTGCTGCTCGTATAGTTTCTGTATATTATATTTTTGTGTTTTGCTATACATTGTAACTTTTGTTAAATTTTGGAATGAAAAAGAATAAATGCAATCAATCAATCAACCCTTCATAACAAATTCACCCATATCACACCTGTTCTTAAATTCCTACATTGGTTGCCCATAAGTGAAGGTGTCAAATTGAAAATCCTTTTACTGGTATATCACTCAGTTCATGGCTCTTCTCCACAGTACACACCATCCAGGCTTCTACGCTCCAGTGACTCTTCAGTCAGTTCCAAAATGTAAAACAAAGTAGGGGAAAGGGCATTAATCTATGTGGAGACCTCGCTATATAATTCCCTCCCACAAGAGATCCGTAATAGCGTGTCGAAAGAAACATACAATATTAAGCTAAAACTTACTCTGTAACTCCTTTTATCAATGATTTCTGTGTTCCTGTGTTAATTTGTTTGCTCCCTTTCACTTGTGCCGCGCCTTGAGCATGGCGTTTAATAATTTAAATTCATTATTATTATCATTTAGACAAAGACTCTAGAGGGTGGATTTTTGGGCAAAATTTTTGTCTTCTCACCAATAATATGAAAACAGGATTGAATTGTCATTTAATGTTCAAGATCATCATAACTTTATTCATACAGGGGAGAAAATGTTTGTGTTCCGTTATTAGGAGAAAAAAAGCACCTTAGATTTCATAAAACAATACAACATGGAAAGTGGGGATGTGACCCCGGGGATGTGACATCATTATCTACCTCACTGCATATTCATGATGAAGTGAATATTGAAAAAGTAAAAACATTCAAAAGTCTATAACTTATTTTTCTTCAGATTTCGATGTAATTTTTAGGTTTTGCTCGTTAGATTTTATTTGTTTTATATTGATCTAGAGTATCACCAGTTCAAATCAATCTCCATTGCGTTATAGGCACATACGACTCAATTGCAAAAAAATACACACACAAGGGGGGAGTATTCGATTTGTCAACAACTTCCATTTCAGTTTAATTTATTTGGAATATGGCGATCTATGCTACACAATACCACAAACGATTGAACAGTTTGATATACAAGTAATACAATAATAGAAATATATTTAAATAAATCTCAATAAATAACGAAATAAATTATGCTAGTAAGTATTTAGCTCACATGGTGAGTACATATTATAAAGGCTTAGAGTACAAGTTTATCTCCAATACTTATCACGGAACAAAGCTTATCTTTATTGAAGATTTGATATGAACGCTCTTAAAGTTTATTTCTTAACTTAAGTCAGCTTTGCAACCCAGCGTAAATTTGGCATATGCACACATTTTACATAATAACTCAAATACTTTATTGGGAAGAGGAAAATATACATTTAAACCTTCGACGCTTTTCAGTTGTTTTGTTATTTCATTTCAATTCTTGTACGGTGGCCTCTTATGCACTTTTTTTTTTTTTGGGGGGGGGGGGGGGTAATTCGAAAATTGAGAATTATTGTTAATCGTTCAAATATCATGTCTAACCCATCAGAAAGTTGGTATAAATAAGTAGAGGAAATGGGCAAGCGTGATATTGAAAATGTATAGGCCGTTTAGTTATTCAACTTCCCAGAGATTATGCTGTCAGCTTGAAATAAAAGAGATATGAAATATGTGAATTTTGACGGTATTGTGACACTACATCATGCAGTGGGAAAATATAAGCTTCTGGAAATGGTTTCAGCATAATATATAAGCAACGTTGCTTAAACAACAGGTCCTAAGGGGAATAATCCCCCCCAAATATTTTTGAGGGGTAATTTAGTGCTTTATTGATTTCATGATCAACTTAAAAAAAAAAAAAAATTAAACTAAATACCATACTACAAGACAATTATATGGAAAAACTTTAGTTACATGGGTGCCTATTTGAATTAAGAATAAATCTCTATTGAGACACTCCGAGTTATGGCCTAGACAGAAATTCGCCCAAGCTTATTTACTACTCTGGCTTATTTTGTCATCACCCCCTCTACAGTCGGTTGAGCAGAATTCAAAATGATTATTGATGTATGACATCACTCAGTCACGACCACTGATCTGTGGTCACGACCCACACTGTACGCGTCAATGGTGGATCCAGAGAAGGGGGGGGGGGGGGGTGGGGAAGTCGAAGCTGAATTTTTTTTTCTCAAAGAGAAATGTTACGTGGAAATGTATCGCAAAACTCTCTATTCTTTTTTAAATTAAAGCGTTGGCCCACTGCCCCTGGTCTCACTAGCGTATAGTAACAGGGGCCGCGGAAACGGGGGGAGGGGGGGGGGGGGGGGGGGGCTGGTGGGCTTCAGCCCCCCACTTTATTCCAAAACCGTGTACAAAAACGTAAAAATGACCATAGGATTGTGATTTTTTGCATGGTCAGCCCCCCACTTTAGGCTCAGCCCCCCCACTTTGAAAACTGTTCCGCGGCCCCCGAGTAATTATGCATGCATGGACCCACCACTGAGCGTGGAGTTTGAATTTCAGTACCATCACCAATATAAATCTTTCTATAACGAAAGTTACTCAAAAATGTGTACCCATGTTACCTGGATACAGAGTTTTAACAATAGTATAAAATGCAAAACATTCTGGAAATATGAAAATATATCAACAACAAGCAAACAATTTATGATTTTTAAAACAAAACATAAGTACTGCCCATTGGCTAATACTGCAGTAGCTTCAAGATGATACTTGGTTTCTACAATCATGGTTATGGATATCATTTCCTGATAACGTCTGAATGTCATGTTACTGATTGTCGCAATCAATCTAACGCAAGTTGTGATATCGAGACATGGCTACTTTTTTTTACTACTGATCACCACTAGTGATATATATATAGCGCCATCTATCGTGAGTGGCGACAACATCTGAATGACATATTACTGATCACCACTGGTGATTGATAGCGCTATCCATCGTGAGTGATGATAACGTCTGAATGACATGTTACTGATCACCAAGCACTGGTGATTGATATAGCGCTATCTATCGTGAGTGATTATGTGTGATACATGTTACTGATCAACACTAGTGATCGATATAGCGCTATCCATCGTGAGTGATGATAACGTCTGAATGACATGTTACTGATCACCATGCACTGGTGATTGATAGCACTATCTATCATAATTGTCGATGGTTTCTAAAAGCAGCCTTTATTTCATTGTACTTTCACATTTCAGAATACTGTTGTTGAATACTGTTAATTGTACTTTCAAATAAACAGAATACTTTCATAAACCCGTAACTACAATCTCGCGCACACGCAAGCAACGGGAATGCTTATCACACGCTCTTCAAATCGTAATAAACCAGTTTGACCAAAACACGGAATATCTGATCGAAAGAGGACTTTGATTCTGTGATACACTTCAGTGCAGTTTGAAAACAATCGATTGATTTTAGCTGAGTTGTTCACTGGGTTGATGCACTCCCCCGTGCAACTGAGACATCGTGCCTTGTAGATGGTATGTGGGATCCTTGTTGCGTTATGATCAGCTATGTACTCCCATGGACACAGACCGGTATTCTGTGGTGATCGTACAGCACCAGCTTGTGAGAGTGGATCACCGCATTCGAGTTCCTCGACCGGTTGTTCGATGTCGGAACGGTATCGGAGTGCATTCCTTGGATGAATACCTAGAGTATGCGGAGAAGTAATCAAACGGATATCACTGTCCCGGTAAGGAGGCAAGTAGTCGGATTCGATAAGAGGACAACGTTGGCTAATCACTGAATCAATAATCCCACTCAAACATAACAGAGCCATCAAGGTACGAAAAGTGAACATCGCCGCCACCTGCATTCATTGAAAATCAAGAGAGGAAATTGTGAATTAATATTGTATAAATATGATTTTTTCTTCAATTAAAAAAAAAAAAAAATTAAAACAGTTGAATTAATTCATCTGACCATTACGCCCTGTTCCCACTGCCACGATTTCCACCAAGATCGAAACGGTAATCGTGGAGAAGTCGTAGTGATAGTACCAGATCGTACGTATAATAAGGCGATGTCAGATCAGTCGTGGAATTCGCAATGATCGTAGGAAAATTTTGAATATGGTTTAAAAAAAAAATCGGGATCAGCTATATACGTAAGGCAGAATCATCATGATCATGGGGTTTGTGGTTCGTATAAAGGATCAGTGGGAACGACATGTTGTGGGCCGGGAGCACAGGAAAGGCCGTCACAAATATCATTGCGATCTGTTACGAACGTCGTTGAACGAATTTTTTGATCAGGTCGCGCGATTTTCCTGGAAATGTCGTACCACGGAAACTAACGTTCTGATACCAACCGTTCGTGCGCCGTTCGTCAGCTAGACTATAGCTGAATTATGCGGAGAAGTTCTCAAAATGATATCATTAGGGGGCTTTCACAATTGCTCGTGCGATCATTAAACGATCATTTTGGTCACAATATAATGTTGCACACAATCGCAACGGTTGTAAGATGTCGCACCAGCAATTGTGAAAGGTCCTTAAAGCATTGGTCGACGATTTGTTTGTTTTTTCCAATTCAATTCGTACAAAAGAACTCCTTCGTATTCAGGTATTGCAGCCGTATACGAAGGTCATTCAAACGTAAGCCTAAATCGCAAAAAAAGTCACAAGAACATTTATTATGATCAACGCATGATTATCAGTATATCCTCATAGGCATACTAGCAAAAAAGATACAAGGAGAGCCCATCCTGATTAAGGGAGCATTTCATGAAAAGTTTTCTTAGTAATTATTCATTGACTACCTTGCTCTCAGCCAATCAAATGCAAGGATCCTAGGAGCTTATAAGAAAATTCGGTGAAAATCATGTTTCATGAGATGCTCCCCATGGTGGCGGACATACAGTTGCCAATACAGTCGGGGGATCACTTGTGTCTAGGACCAGTGTTGCGATAGATTCAAAATTTCAAATCGACTAAAATGATTGCGATTTAATTAACAGACGAGGAGTACCCCGGGCTGAAATATTATGATGTGAAAAGATAAAGTAAAATCAGACAGATAAAGCACTAAAATTCTTGTCACATTCGAGCAAGCCCGGGTATTAAATTTATGACATTTTACGGATATCTTTATAGATATGCAATGTGCTTGCTGATGATGATGTCATATCCCCACTTTTTATTCGTTTGAATTTCACTACATGAAATTATATTTAAATTCAAATTTTGTCCTTCAAGAATGAAAAAGATGGGATTGACTTCTGATTTGACGAGTGCGATAAGCCAGTAAAACCTATTTTATTACAAAAGAGACATACATGTATATATACACATATTTATAAATATATGAAATGATTATGATTTCATGCAATAACACAGAGAAACAAACGAAAGAAAAACATTACCATCAGGTCACACATTTCATATTTATGACAGTGTGCATATAAATTCAACTGTTTTCATAAAAATATTGCTAAACCTTAAAATTCAATATTCTAATAGATTCATCAGATTTTGATGAAGTTTTCATTTTTTTACTCGGCGAATTTTATTACAGTTGTTATAGATATTCTTTTTTCAGCCCGTAGCACCCTTTTAACCATACCAAAGTTAGATAAATCTCAATTCGAATTTGATTTGAATCTATCAACTCTTTTTAACACTTGGCCCATTGTCTCCTTGTCTTCGTGCAATATATGGGCCTATACACAGTAAAAAAAATTATACAACGCTGTTTACTATATGAACCTTACAGTAATTGTTCAAACAGTTTAAATAACTGTCTAAATCTTAAGCAACAAAGTTTAATTTTCAATATCTAATTGTCAATACATTAAACATGATTGTTTAAACGGTTAAACAAATACTGTAAAGTTCATATAGTAAACAATGTTGTATAAAATATTTAACAGCGTTTTACTGTGTATTAATAATATTTACATTAATGATTTTCACAAGTTTTTTGTTCATGAGTAGATATCAAACCGGTCTTTGATAACGAATACTAAGGGAAGGGACAAACACCCGAATAATTTTGACAGCTTGAAAAAACAAATATGCAATGCATATGTTTTAAAAGCATTGGAAAGTACTATGAAAGTACTATCAACCAATAAACCTGACATAAAAATACTTTAAAACATGAAAAATTGATTTTTCCTCACGCTGAGCTCGCCGAAAATTTTAGACATTTTTATTTTTTTTAGTTACAGTTACAGTTTAAGATACATATAGGCCCTATAATGATAAAGCTTCAGTGAATTAGATTTTTAAAATCAATTCGATTCGGATTGGCATGATTGGTGTCACATCAGCTGAAAAAAATCAGTCAATTTTTAGTCAAAGTTACTCAGACACAGTAATTTTGGCTCAAAATAGTATTGACTCTAAGCTAGTACAATTCTTCGTATAATCTGACTCCTCGGGAATAATATAACTGATAAAGCGTCTTACCTTCATGATTCTAAATCTAAAAAAAAAATAATAATGACAGAACTTGTAAAGCAGCCACGTGTGGTACCGACATGGAATAGTGTAGAATATGAAGAAGCAGGTTAAGTCGTGTGCCAGTCAAGTCAGGTCTGCTGATAGGTATTCGAAGATTTATGAGAAAGAAGCTGCACGGGATTTCATTTATATCTCATAACCAGACGTCGAACATTCCATTAAGTAAAGATAATGTGGGTATGTATTTTTAGAATCATTAAGATCTCTAATCCCGCCTTCTTGAAACTTTTGAAAATTCCCCGGCCAGTTGATCTCTTCATAAACAATTTTCATGCAATTCAAACAGAAATCTTTGGATTAGAGCCTATATTAATAAACCCCCTTAATAAACCCTTTTCCCGAGCCTTTGCAACTGAAAACATAGGAAAGTTAGTGAACCAAATCAAAGTGACTACTACTAGTTTCAATTTACATGTTCCTGTTATATCATGAATAGGTCTGGTCAGTTAAGACATCCCTTTTCATTGGAAGACTTCCGTATATAGGGGTTATTTTTCCCCGTTTTATTCACGTCATTATCATTCGATAAAAATGAAACCGTAGGCAGATTCAATACTATTACATACTTTAGGCGTACCTGTTCTTATTCTTCTTCTTTTTTCATTTTCTGAATATTTTCCCCTTTCCTTCTCCTTCTCCTGTCTTTTATTGTTTTTGTTTTTTCTCTTTTCATTGTATTCAGATTGAGTTGGATAAGTTTTATTCAATCATAAGAAATAGAGAAATATTTAATATCGTTTTTTGTAGTTATATTTCTAAATATTCTCTTTCCTCTTTCCATTTCATCTCTTTTCTTTTGAGGTTTATTTTATAATTCTTCTTTAAAATTTTTAATTTCAATTTAATTCAATTTTGCTTTTATTGTGAGAAATGAATAGTCATGACCAGGGGCCGCGGAACGGTTTTCAAAGTGGGGGAGGGGGGGGGGGGGGCTGACCATGCAAAAAATCACAATCGTATGGTCATTTTTACGTTTTTGTACATGGTTCTGGAAAAAAGTGGGGGGCCCCCCCAGCCCCCCCGCTTCCGCGGCCCCTGATGACCGAAGACTCATATTATAATATTTACAAAGTAAAACATGTTCATGTATTATTTGCTAGGTATTAAAAACATACAATGCATTTATCTGGATGATAGCCCTTCGTTTTATTATTTTTCTCATATCATTACCCATTTCAACCTTTTATAAAATCATTATTAATTTTTCATTAATTTTGATTTTATTATTCTTTTTTCTTTAACTCCCATGGCATATTCGGTTTTATAATGTCCATCTGATTTCCCTTATTCTCTAAAATTAATTTTATCTTAAATAACTGGCGAGGAATTGCATGGAAAGATATGAAAACAAACTTGATATCCTATTATGATTACACCGATAATGTTGAAACGCATCGTCGAACTTGTATAGTCTCGCAGTTTCGAAATTAGAAAATCATCTAAAGTGGGCAATTTATCAAATCCTTTGACAGATATAGCATACTGAGTACCTGTAAGTACAGAGTTAACATCTTGATTTTTTTGGTTTCTGATCGACTACTTCTAGATTTCTGTCCTTGTTGGTTTTTATAACACCATCTTAAGAGGATCAAATCCTTGTACAAAGAATGAAAAAGTAATAGTGGTAGTAACCGATATAGTTTCTCTCATTTTGCTTTTCGAGATATTTATATTTTTTCTAAAGAAGGCATGATTTTCGTGCCATGCATAAGAAATACCGGACGTGCCATCTTACCGTTCTATTTAGAGATTACATGCACGCATGGCAGTGGCGTATAGCGGGTCACGGCATGGGGGGGGGGGGGGCACTAGCAACAATTTTGAGTCACTTAGTGGGCGCGTGAAGCGCGCTCAATTGCCAAGTACACTGACCTTATAGAGACATATTAAGGACTGTGCCATTGAACGGATATGTAAATGGTAAATGGTGATTTTTTTTTAACCTGACTGCTAAGAAAGCATGAATGCTTGTAAGCAAGCAACCAGAGGACCGACGGCTTAAGGTCCTCTCCGAGGGACCTGGTAATGAGGATTAATACCTTACCCAAGGGCACTAGCGCACCAAATGGGAATCGAATCCCCCGCTCTGCCGACTGAGCTATCGCGCCTCCCCATATGTATCTCACTGATCACTTAATGTGAGCACGAAGCGCGAGCTGAAAGTTTATGATATTCAGACCTAAAACAGGGATATTTAAGCAAATTTTTGTAATCATGATACGTACCTGTCTCACTAAACAAAGAATGCGAGCGCGAAGCGCGAGATGGAATTTTTGTATATATTGACCCAAAACGGACATTTTAAGGACTATTTTTTTAAAGGAATTCATGAAAAGCATACATACATATCTCACCATAGTTATCTAATGCGAGCGCCAATAGCTTGCTTATTTTGTTGGAATTACATCTTGTGGTCATTGTAATTATGAACATGATACGTATCTCATTAATGAAATATTGCTAGCGCGAAGCGCAAGCTGAGCATTTTTGGACTTCAGCCTGAAAAGGGGCATTTTAAGGCTAGTTCGTAGGAATTCTATTGAAGTTTATTGCTCTATTTCTTTTCCGAGTTTCAAGACTATAGAGTATCCCAAAGGGAGCCCCCTGTCTACACCGGAGAGACAGGACGATGTCTGGACGGTGTCGTTAGAAGGGACGGGATCATGCGGTAACCTGTAAGATACGATAGCCTTTATAATAATAAAAATTATTATTAAAAAAGAAAAAAAAACAAAGAAAGAAGGAGAGGAACGATTATAAAGGACACGTCAAAGAAAAGAAAGAAAATAATAGTCAAATATGACTGGTCGCCATTAATTTCCAACAAACAACAACATTCATGACGAGAAGACATACCTCACCAATCCACTAATGTGAACGTTAGCACGGACTGGAAATGTTTTATATTCAGACCATAAAGTGGGTAATCAATTAAATTATTCATGAAAAAGAAGCATATGTCACTACATAAAACATAATAACTCGAAGTAAGATGAAATATATTCGGTGTACATTGACTTGAAAACGGGGTTTTTGGTACAACATGATCATGTATCTAATTAAACAGACAATGTGAGTAGCAGGAATGATGAATACATAGGCCCTAAGCAAATTATGTTTCATAAAGATTATGGAAAAATATTTCTTATGCAATATGATATAACATATAATAATTTCTTCTTCCCCGCTATGTTTCGCTTTCTCCTCCTTTTTTCTCCCTTTTCCCGTTCTTTTTTTTGGGCAGCCGATGGGGGGGGGGGGGGGGGCACGTAATCCCCACCGTAGTTACGCCACTGACGCACGAGTTATAGTTATTTTCAAAAGTATATTTTATTTGAGGTCACTATCAATGAAACCGAATTCTTCCAATAATTCACTGAAGCAGAATGGCTTTCAATCGACCTGTACTTGATCCGAAGTTCCCATAATCGTATCATCACGAAAGAAAAATGGAATATGAAATTATCAGGTCATAACATAAATCGATGTCTGATTTCTAGTTTCCTTCTTTTTTCCCCGCCAAAAACCCGAAAACGAAAGAATTTATTGGGAAATTGACAAAAATTTATCATATTATTACGCATTAAAACGGAACTTTAGATTTCTTTAAAAATGTTATTGATTTTGTACCTATCTTCTTTTTTTTATTAAGGTTTTACTACTTTTAATGAGATATATGCTTTAAATAACATTTTATACACCCCAAAAGAATCCAGAGCTTACAGAATTAAAGTAATTGGGTATGGTTTTGAAAGTGGGAGGGATGACCATGTAAACACTCACAGTAAGATGATTTTTCTTTTCGTTTTCATACACATTCCACATTTAGCGAAAAAGTGTGTGTGTGTGGGTGTGTGTGTGAGTGTGTGTGTGTGTTGATGTTGTGTTGTTGTTGTGTTTGTGTGTTGATGTGTGTTGTGTTGATGTGTGTTGATGTTGTGTTTTGTTTTGTTTTCGTGTGTGCTTTATATATAAAATCTTTATTCAGATTATTGTATATTTTCTAAGAATAAACATAAAGACTTTTTTTTTCTGTATTGTCTTACAAAAGTTGGAGGAATGGATATACATATATAAGTACTTTTTTTTATTATGGGATAACCTCTTCACTTAAAAAAGTCTGTACTTTTGATTTTTCATCATACAATACGGTATTATTATACAGTAAATACATGTGAAATTACGAGGTTTTTTTTATTGGTATTATGGGTTATGATAATATTTGTTCGAAAAATTTATATCAAGATGTATATTATTTCATTTGTTATATTGCTGTATAAGTGTACTTCACTTTAATTTGCAATTACCCTTGTATGTATGAAAAATGTAATAGTATCTGAATAAAGGCTAAAAAGGCCACAAAAAAAAGAAAGAAAAAAGTGTGTGTGGGGGGGGGGGGGGGGTTGAAGCCCCTCGGTTCCTTGCCCAATGTGAAACACCTAGGGGTTTCATTTTGATGTCTGTAAGCAGTGAACTATTGTATAAGTCATAACCATGGTAACGTCCCATTTGATATTACTAACTATATCTTCGCTTATATTTTGTGGCGTCAGTCCTCGGCCTCGCTATGGGCTACTGTTGAAGTCTGGCTGTTAGATTTTCAAGGAAAAAATGAAAAGAAAAAAGTAATAATGATAAAAGTAGAAGCACCCTCAAGAAAAAACCCAAAAGAGATGGATTGAACACAAGTTTGAAAAAAAAAATACTCCTAGTTACTGAAAGGAAACATTGTAATCTATTTACGTGGATGAATAATCAAAAAAAAAAAAAAGAATTTCGATCTGAGGAAAGAGGTTTACTGGTTCACCTTCTCACTCGGCAAGCTCAGTAGATGCAAAATTGCAAATATTTAGTTCATTCTATCAATTTTGCTTAACACGAAGATAGGGGCGTCCCCCCCAAAAAAAAAAAAATCCGATCAATTGTTTCTATAATCTGCCTGAAGGCAGCGAAGAAAAAACAACCTTTCAGAATCATAATATTATTATTGGCATTCAGATTCCCCCCAAATGCATCCATTTTGAATGGAAGGAAACGCGACTAAAAATGGGGTATTCAATTTTTACATTGGGATATCTATTGGGATATAACTAGACAGCTCATTCAACAAGATTATGAGTGTCAATTTGCCGTTTGGGATGCGCAAGTGTAAATCGAACGTCGATTTGATTTTTTGGCTGCTATATATTGCCGATCTATACTTAATTTAAAACACACACACACACCCGCCCCCACCGACAGCGTTAACAGAGACACTCGTATAGCTATTGGAGCAAAAAAAAAATCTTTTTTAATACAGGTTAAGAAAAAGTGATTGCAGATGAAATTGATTACTGTCAGAAATCAAAACACATGAGCTCTCGAAGAGTCTCTCATAAACAATTGAAATAAACTATGAATTTCGGTTTTAAATAATGAAGGCCAATTAATCTTAATTGAAAACAAATATTAATACTTATACCATTCTGTCTTGACAAACAATGTTGTTTGCATCACCATTCTGAAGAGGAGCAGAAAACAAAATCATACTAAAGGCCTATTCACAATGTTGGGTGCTCTAAAACAAAGGCAACTTTGAAAAAATGCAGCTCTTTTTTTTAACCAAGTGCACACCTAGTAACCAATATGCGTATAGCATTTTCATTTATTTGAATGCAGGATAAAAGAGCATGCCTGGCTCACGGGCATAGTTGCCGCAGCCGAGGATCGAACCTTGGACTTTCCACGCATAGTCAGGCGCCGTAGACCACTCGGCCACGGCACCTCGGCTTTCAAAACATTATTGAAGACACAACTGTGTAGGGAAGCTTTTAAGTAGATCATCTTTTTAGTGTGTGATATAAGCAATAAAGGTACAAAAGCGCAGTAGATTATCCCTATATAATGGCTGTGCTATATCAAACCATATGTTATTTGCTTATCTAACATTGATTAGAAAGAAATTAGATAAAAGGATCGATTGTTGCCTCAGTATGTAATAATTCTTAAAATTGAAGCCTTAAAAGTTGCACTTGAAATTATTGTTCGGTGTTTCAAAAACTTTTTAGAAACCCCATCCCGATTTCATTCTATTTAAAACATGTGTGAAAATTATTGACCCAAGTGGGCGGAAGTCCCAGGGGGGACAGGGGGAACGCGTCCCCCTACCTAAAATAGTAGGGGGACACAATATCAAAATATGTCCCCCTACTATTTTGGGTCTTTAATTGTGGAAAGAAATACATCATTCAAAATCGAAATAAAACATGTATCTGGACGAGATGACCTTTTTTTAGGGGTGATAACCTTGTTTTATTATTTTTTTTTTGCTTGTCAAATTTTCCAGCCCCTGGTGTCCCCCTATCTTTGGGGAAAGATTTGGAACCAAGTAGAGAAATCAGTCGATGATTTTTTTTTTCAGTCACACATATCTAGAAAATGTTTTTTTTTTCTTGATGACCTTTTAAAAATCAATCTAAACTATATAGAATGAAACACACATCAAAGCATAGGATTTTTTGTTCAAGGCCACTTAATGTTACCCATTGTCTTTAAGCTGATGATGTTCAAAGTTGCTTTGGAATATTGATCTGTTTCAACCCCCCCCCCCAAATAAAAAAAACAACAACAGCAAAACAAAAAAGTAAAGAAGAAAGCATAGTATTAATACAATAGTAAAATCAATGCAATGCGATTTAATTCAATATTGACAGCCAGAAGGGAGAATTTTGCCATGCTGACCGGACATTCTGAAAAACATAATGCATTTCATATAAGGAGACAGGAGCAAGAGAATCACAATAGCATGATACCATTGGGCATGTGCAAACTTTTGAGGACAATATATTCTAAATTTCTGTGGTAAAAATACTGTCTTAATCTGAATGACTGTACGACGGTGTTACCATTGACAAATAATGTGGTAAAATTATTTTCTATGTTCTTAGCTCTGCCTCCAGTGTCTCCCCGATTTGGTGACACGACGTTTGCTCATGCGACAATTTTATTTTCGTATAAGAGAAAAGGGTTAGGGATATGGTTGCAGAAGGGTTTTATGCTAGGGTTAGGATTAGGTTTAGGAAAGGGTATAATGTTGAATTCAGGGTCGTAGTTGGCCATTTCATTAGTGTGTTGAATTTACAGCGGAGGGAATTTCGCCGGATCAAATGTCATGCAACCCTTTATTTTATTTAAAAAAAAAACAAGTGCACACATAGTTACTAATAATGCATATAGCATTTCCATTTATTTGAAAGCAGGGTAAAAGAGCATTGTAGATTAAATGCCTTGCTCACGAGCATAAGTGCCGCGGCCGGGGCCCGGGGGCACTCAGTATATAATGCATAGTGGTTATGTGCCGCGGAGGGGACCCCCATTTTTACACTCAAATTTCCGTTCCAAGGCATAGCATTTTTGTTTCGACCAATCGTTGTTCCTTCCGCTAAAAAAAGATAGGAGCAAAAGATCTGTGTTACTTCATACTTGGTTTCCCTTCTCTGAATTTTGGGGCGTGACGTGTTTATTAAAAATATCAGATATCCTCTAAATATTAGTTTAAATGGTGAAATATTTTGAAAAAAATAACGGTTTGGTAAAGTTCATGTAAATGTCCGCATGCCGATACGCTCTGACTGTTTTCAATGATTTTTTTATTTTGATGTAATGGTAATATTTCGTAATTCTTTTCACACATTTCCCTTAAATATACCACTGACCATGCTGACGTTTTAATTTCGATATACGGCTTTTTGGTTTTCATATGGGTTGAGAAGTTCAGCGAAATAAATGTTGACTGATTTTTTGTCCATTTTACCCCCTATATATTTTGTTACCATCTTTTTATGTTGAAAAAAGGAAAGAAGAATATTTCCACCCCATATCTCTCTCTCTCTCTCTCTCTCCATTTTCCCTCTCTTTCTCTATTTTCTCTGTTTCCTCTCTCCTTTTTCTCATTCTTATCAACGATGGTTATCCAGACAATTCCATTTGGTTTTTCTTGACAACCCTTTTCCGATACTGATGTTTTTTTTTTATTGTACTGTATATTATATCTTAATCTTTCATTGCTCAAGTTTTATTAAGTGTTCATTTAATTGTATGACATATGTATGTTTTATTGCAATTAAATAAATGCATATTAATTAAAATAAAAATCCCTTTCTCCTTAACTTGAAGGAAAATAAATATGATTTGTCTCTTTCTCTCTCTCTCTCTCTTAAATAAAATGTGATGGTCATGTATATGGGCTAAAAGAAGAAAACCATCAGCCGATTATTCTTATTTTATTTGCTGAACTTCTCAACCCATAGCAAATCAAACCCCGTAACATCAGCGGTGTATTGAAGGGAAATCTGGAAAAAAAAGGTGTCACGAACGATAACCATAACAAAATAATGCATTGAAAACAGTCAGAGCGAATCGGCATGCGGACATCAGAGGAAATTTCCCACCCCTCTATTTTGTCGAAATATTTCACAATTTAATCTAATAGTTAGAGGATAACTGATTGTATTCTATCAATTTATGGAAACACGACACGCCCCTAGTTTCAGAGAAAGGAAGCTAAGCATGAAATATGGCAGGTCTTTTGTAGGTTTCCTTTCACAGCGGAAAGATCAACCATGTATCAAAGCCAATCTTCAGACCTCAATGAAGAATAGTTCGGGGCCCGTGTCATAAAGACATATAAATACAAGTATTATAGCTTTGCCGTTATGGCAACTACCATGGTAATGTGCACAGGCTCAACAGCCAATCACAGTCAAGGGTTTCACAGAATGGTCAAGTTACCAAAGTTGAAACGGGTACAAAACATATTATGAGTAATTCTCGAAGGTAATACCACACACAATACGATACGGGAGGCGTTATTTTTTATCACGTATTTAAAATGATTTAAATAATGTTTATCTTTCTCCTCAAAGCCACTGCACTGAAATTTGCCCATCCAATTAAGCAATCGGCGTTGTTATTTTTCTTCATGTTTTCCTCACCGTAATTTATGCCTCAATTTTTTTTTTATGTTAGGATGCTATTGTACTAACCCCTATAAGGTTCAAATTTGAACCACTATTTCTTTGTGTGTACACCCCTTTTCCCTGTTTTTTTTTCTTCAAAGTTTGATATATTCACTCTACCTGCGTATACAAAACTACCATATTTCATGCGCTTTTATAAACGAATATAATCCACATCGTAATGGTAGTGCCCCCACCGGATCCTTGGCTTACATTATCTTGAAAATAGGGATGAAACATTTTGTCCAATTACAATCGAGATGGAAATGAGAGAACTTTATTGTTTTTAAAGAATGGATATAATCATCATCGCCACGAATAAGAGCACAATGATTAACATGCCATGTTTATCAAATCGAATAACAGGGCACACAGGTGCCGTGGCCGAACGGTCTAAGGCGCCTGACTATACATGGAAAGTCCGGGGTTCGATCCCCGGCCGCGATACCTATCCCCGTGATTAAGGCATTAAATCGACAATGCTCTTTCATCCTGAACTCAAATAAATGAAAATGCTATACGCATTCTTGGTAACTAGGTGTGTACTAAAAAAAAACACAACTCCCAGTCACGACGACGTCGTTTCGCAATAGGTTGAAACAGCACTTAAGTTGGCGGCCAGAAAAAGGCGGGGAAAGAGGAATATCAGAGGCAGAAATGGGGCAATTTGTATCCAAAACGGAAATATGACAATGAATGAGGAGACATCTAGACACGAATGAAAAGAAATCCACTGTAGAAAGGGGATTTTTTTAAATAAATAGGAGCAATAGGGTATCTGAAAGACTTCATAGATTGTGATGTTAATTTATGGATTTACATTCAATGATCTTTACTAGCAATTGGTCTATTATGGTCTAATACCACATGGGCTAAACCCATTTAGTCTACTATCGATTGAGTCTAGTACCATTCGGTATATTGTTTTTTTGGGCCTAATTTCACTTTTTCTAATTATCACTTAGTCTACTGATTTTGTATTTACCAGTGGCGTAATGAGCCCAAATTTTTGAGGTGGCCAGATATGGCGTATCTGACAAACTTTATAAAAAGTGCAGAGTAAGCGAAGCGAGCGAGCAAAAATTTCGACATTCCTGTTAGAAAATAAAATTTTGTGATAGATTTGACATGTTATACAGAAATTGATATCATATTCCACCCTTCTCATTTTTCTTGTCTTTCCATTTTTTTTTGTCGTGAAAAATTGGGGGAGAGGAGGCAAGCACTCCAATCCCCCATCTGTATGCTATGGTTAATCACTCTGTGAAAAACCTTCTCAAATTACAATTTGGTTCTTATACATCAGCCCGTTATAGCCAGGGTTTTCAATATGGGGGTTCTATCAAATCTCTTTCATCCTCTCCCCCCCCCCTTTTTAAAAAGCTTTTGAGAATTTGAGAGGGTTCGATCGAACCCCCAACGCAGCCCCTGGCTATATACGGGCTAGTACGTTCATCCAATAATATACATGAAGAGTTTAGTTGCAAAAGGGCTTACGTCCACTTTGGACCATTCTGAGAAAAACCATGTTTTTTATTCTCACTTCCTGCAATATTCTTATGAGAAACTAAATTGTCATGATGTACTACCCTATCATGCGAACATAAAATTGGGTATAAAAGAAATCTACCTTTCTTCAATTTTTGTCTATAAATTCTTTTAAAAATGATCATTGTGGACCTAACCCCTTTTGCAAGTAAACTGAAATGAATCCAATCTATTTTGATTAAAAAAGTGATTTTTCTTTGCCACTTTTATTCACGTTTTCATGTAAATTTCTAATTTTCTTTGTTTTCATCAAAGCGACTAAAAATTTAGAGGTTTTGAGACAGAAAACAACAAAATTTATGAACAATGGACCTAACCCCTTTTGACAAATGAGCTCTTCAGAAGAGTTTGTTTGCAAAAGGGGTTAGGTCCACTCCAAGAAAATAATTTTTTTTAATTCTCCTATATTGCATATTCTTATGCGAAACTAAATTTTCAAGATTCCCTACCATGACAACCTAAAATTGGGTATAAAAGAAATGTACCTTTATTAATATTTTTTGAAATATTCTTTTCCAAAAAAATTCGGTGTGGTCCTAATTCCTTTTGCAACTAAACTGAAATGGACCTAACCCCTTTTGAAAAAAAAAGTGATTTTTCTTTGCCATTTTTGATCACATTTAAATAGGAATTTCAACTTTTCTTTGGTATCATCTTATAGAGCTACTAAAAATCTATACATTGAGACCCCAAAAAAATCAAATTTGATGAAAAATGGACCTAACCCCCTTTTGCAAGTGAGCTCTTCACATGTAGATTAAGTTTGTTTGTTTGGTTTTATTTCTACGTTCAGATAATACAATATCAAAAGTGACATAATTATATGCAATATGCATAATCATCCATAACATAAACAATATAATCATAATACATACATAGTGAATACAAAATTATGATGTGAGCATAAAGATGACTTTTTGATAATAATAATAATGATAATGATGATAATAATAATATTAAA
This sequence comes from Lytechinus pictus, assembly GCF_037042905.1. Taxonomy (NCBI): domain Eukaryota; kingdom Metazoa; phylum Echinodermata; class Echinoidea; order Temnopleuroida; family Toxopneustidae; genus Lytechinus; species Lytechinus pictus. Next base: position 15,741,856 of record NC_087261.1, on the reverse strand, counting down.
ACTTAATGAACGCAAGAGACCGCCATCGTAAGCGGTTAAGCTTGAAATTTATGGCGGCCTCAAAATAAGTGGTGATAGACCATGTGGATATTTGACGAAATGGTGCATCTTATCAAGTGGACATTAGTAAATGGGACAAATGGCAATTAGGCCACATGGTTATGAATATCACCAATAACTCCTCACGCCTTTCCTTCATGTATGCGACATACCTTACTCTTGTATATAGACCCCCCTCCATTCAAATGTGCTTGGATAGTAATAATCATTATGCCCCATCCCCATGGCGATGCTATTTGGGGAGGGGGGGGGGGGCAGGAGGCAGCTGCCCCTCTGAATTTTCAAGTAGTGAATAATTTTAAAAAGCTGAAAAAAGATAAAAACGATAAATAAAATAATACGAGGTCTCAGTTTGAAAAAGTTCAATAATAAAGTGGGTATTTGATTTGATGGTGAAGAGGTTTCACCTATTGCCGTGTTCACTTGACAGGCACGGATAATATAAATACAATTGTCTTTGGCAAACATCCTGGTTAGGCGTCGACAAACTCAAAATGAAGGAAAAGACCTTGATAAAATGAACTAATTTTCACCTTGTTTTATTTGCAGGATAAGCGTTTCCTGTGAGAACTCCTTAACATAGTTAAGTGATGTAGATAGAAGTATATTTAGGGGATATTTATGGAACTTTATAATTCCATGAATATTTGAGCTGATCAAACATAATAAGCTATAAAAGACAGCTTTCATATAAAGATGCAACACTCGAAAGAAAAACATGTTGATTGCCTGAATCAAGCTTCTTATTTTTTTGTGCATTTTAAGAATTTCAGTCTTTCTTTCCAAAATATTTGTTCTTGATTTTTTTTTTTTTTGCAACATATCGACTTATACTATTGAAGAAATGAAGGTACGTATATTTCATTTATCATTCCCTCTCTCTATCTCTCTGTCTCTCTTTCGAAATAGAAATACATCAAAGGGAAGAGAGGGAAAGGAAAGAGGAGAGGAGTAGAGCAACATCACAATCAAGAAATGATGGAAATCGGGAGCGGGCGGACTGGAGGAGGTGGAAGATGATGAGGATGATGAGGGGGGGGGGGGGTGATTGTGAAGACGGCAAAGCCATGAAGATGAGATGACAGGTAACTTGAAATAGGAAATAATGATTTTCGCCGTGAGGGCTAAATGAAAGCTCGTTGATCTTCCTCTTCCTCCTCACCCTCAATCTGCGGGTGCTATACTGCAGCTGCAGTTGACACCTCTGTCATCATACAAATATTACAAAATAGCCTCCAAAAGGCAGAAACATATTTTGACAAGACATGGTAGAGCCTTTGTTTACAACACGACAGATTACACCAAGTTCGTAGACATTCTTAAAACATTCTCAAGCCATTCCTACAAATGACGTTAGAATGCCTTGAGTTGTGCGAGCCGAAAATCGTGAGACGGCCTCACGTTTGACGTCAGATTATCTGGAGGCACTTTTGCGAAAACAGTAAGAAACCTTAATACTATCGTGACATCCCTATTGATCATACAAATGCAAGCTTTTCATTAAAAATACACACTTTGAGGAAAAACTTATTTGATTTGACAATATCAATTCACAGACATACTTTCCCTCTTCATTTTCAATGAACCTACACAGGTGGCGGCGATGTTCACTTTTCGTACTTTGATGGCTCTGTTATGTTTGAGTGGGATTGTTGATTCGGTGAGGAGCCAACCTTGTCCTGTTACCCAACCCGACTACTTGCCTTCTTACGAGGACAGTGATATCCTTCTGAGAACTGCTCCGCATACTCTAGGTATTCATCCAAGGAATGCACTCCAATACCGTTCCGACATCGAACAACCGGTCGAGGAACTCGAATGCGGCGATCCACTCTCACAAGCTGGTGTTGTACGATCACCACAGAATACCGGTCTGTGTCCATGGGAGTACATAGCCGACCATAACGCTACAAGGATCCCACATACCATCTACAAGGCACGATGTCTCAGTTGTACCCGGGAATGTATTGATCCGATGGCGAGTAACAATTCCTCGCAGATACATAGGCTGTTCTCAAGATGCACCGAGGTATATCACAACATGAAAGTTCTTGTCAGATCCGATAACCCTTGTCTTGGACAAACTGGTTTGTTTCAATATAAAGAACATATCGCAAGTGTGCCCGTTGCCTGTGTCTGTACACGCTCCTAATCCTGTACAGTATTTTTTATTTTGATTTTTAATAACCATGAGTGATAAGTTAATTTCCCCTCATGATGAGCTTTATATTACTATTCAAACGATTTATGTACATTCAAACCACTCTTTTAAAATATGCACCCTTCCCTGCCGCCCCTACTGTCGAAATTCTTTGGTAAAATGTTACAAAACAATATGTACTTCATTTCATTTTTTTATATTTATGTATTTATTATATAATCAAGAACAAATTACAATATTTACAAGTGATCAAAAATATTAAAGAGACAAACACAATAATATTTAAACAAAAAGGGCAAAAATGTGATTCATCTAAATACAATGTAGCTTGTCAGGAGCACACAACAAATTCAGTTTTAAAATAGGTACAGAAAATAAGCAAACTAAGATATTTAGTTAAATTTTAGTATTTTTAATTTTTTAACTTTTTAATATTTAGTTATTTATTCAGCAAGAGTGTCGCTAAGGCGAGCACATAATATGCCCGCCTAGGGACAACCCCTACCAAGATTAATACTCTATATAATATCTTGCTTATTTTACATGTTTACAAGCTTATGATAATGGTCTCTTTCTCATTAATTTTTTTTTTTTTGGGGGGGGGCTCGATGTCAAACTCAGCTCAAATTGTTCTCTGTTTCTGTTTTTCTGTAACTGCTATGCTTTTTAGGCTGTGTGTTATCTGTTTGTGTGTGTGTTTAGGACATGAGAAGGGATTGCTAGGATAGGTGTGTGTGCTAGAAAACAAAAATTTGATCAATTTGTTTGCTGTATAGGTCCTACATGCGCACGACCTGTTAATCGTTGAGAGCTCTTTATTTTTAGATATATATATTTATATATTCATTTTATTGAACAGAACATGTGCAATGAATTAAAGGTCAAGTCCACCCCAGAAAATTGTTGACTTGAATCAATAGAGAAAAATCCAGCAAGCATCATGTTGAAACTTTCATCAAAATAGGATGTAAAATAAGAAAGTTATGACACTTAAAGTTTCGCTTATTTTTCACTTAATGCAGAACTCAGTGACATGCAAATGAGAGAGTTGATGATGTCCCTCACTCACTATTTATTTGGTATTTTATTGTTTGAATTATACAATATGTCAATTTTTCCAAATTTGACAATAAGAACCAACTTGACTGAACCATAAAATGTTAAAACAATGGTAATTCCACATATTCAGGGAAAACTAAAACTTCTTTCACATTACCATGAGGAGAAAATTAGAATATTTCATATAATAAAATACAAAAGAAATAGTGAGTGGGTGACGTCATCAGTTTCCTCATTTGCATACAGACCAGGATGTGCCTTTAACTGTTATATTTAAAATTAAGCGAAATTTTAAAATGTCATAACATTCTTATTTTACATCTGATTTTGATGAAATCTCCAGTGTTATGCTGGTTGGATTTTTCTCTTTTTATTTAAATCAACTTTTTACTGGGGTGGACTTGTCCTTTAAATAATCTTTAAAAACCCAAAAGTAGCATGAAAATATGACCCGTTGTTCTTCATTTAGCTTTTTATTTCTTTGATATTGATTCATTGGTAAAATTGTCCTGCTTTCTAACATAAAGATTCTTATTTTATGTATGCTTTTGATTAACGGTTGTTCATCGGAAATAAAAGTTTGCCAGAGGCTTGCCAGACGTAGCAGCAACACTGATGTATGTAAATTGGATTCTATGTTTTGGTGTTTATTTATTACTAACAGGTTAAAACAATATCTTGTTTCTACGTATGCCACAGGAAAAAAAGGAGTAAATTTTAATTGTTTTGTACCATTGTGTATCGTACCAGACATAGGCCTAGTGTTTTATATATCGTACCTTAATTATGTATTCATTCCGTGTCATCTTATTCAGCTATGTGATACAAATATTGCCATTGTACAGTTCTCTGTTTGTTATGAATGTGGCTTTCTGATTTTGCATCAAGATCACGAGGATATAACAATTATTATCATGCATTTTTGGTAGACCTATATTTTGAATGATTATCTGATTTTTCCTGTTAATTTATATTTCTATAGATACTGCAGTAGAACTTGTACGATCTGAACTGAATAACTTTGATATTTATCATTCTAAAACCAGACAAGGTACTTCAGTATCGTCTATTTGACATATAGCGGGTTTATAAGGCGATTATATATGGAACATATGCATAGCAAATGATTCAAGACATTTTCTTAAACACTTACAGTGGATTTGTAATAATACTGTATTCAGTACATGTCAAAATTATTCATTGAAATTATATATTCTAGGAGATATTTAATCATTGAAATATATTTAACGGCGATATAGTGTTGTGGGTTAAAGCATTACTTTAACAAGTATAAAGATGTTTGACGTATAATAAATTAATCAGGGCAAAAACGACAACATGAATTGCTTATTATTCTGGTGTTTTTATGGGTGTGGTGTGTGTGTTTGGGGGGGGTGTATGTGCGTGTTTTTGTAAGGGAGGCTGCAAGACGGGATATAACTTGACAATGTTGAGTGGAGAGTTTTGTGGGCAAGTGTGATTATGGTTTAAAGTGACTCTGTTGGTGGGATATTTTGTGGGTGTGTGTGGTAGTGTGAGGGTGTGGGTGTCTGTGCGCGCGTATTTTTAATGAACGAGTCGCTGGAGGGGATTTGATGTGACACTGTTGGTTGGGGCGTTTGAGTGGGAAAGGGGTGTGTGTGGGTTTAATACGAGAGGCATGTAGAAGGGATAGACGCGACACTGTTGGGTGGGATGTTTTTGTGGGTGTGTGTGGTAGTGTGAGAGTGTGGGTTTCTGTATGTGGATATTTTTTAATAAAGGGGCCGCTGGAGGGAATTTGATGTGACACTGTTGGTTGGGGCGTTTGAATGGGAGGTGTGGTGTTTGTTTAATACGAGAGGCAGTAAAAGGGATAAACGCGATACTGTTGGGTGGGGTATTTTAGTGGGTGTGAGTATGTGCATGTTTTTAATGAGGGAGGCCATTGGTGGAGATGTGACAATGTTGAGAGGGGTGTTTTGTGGGTGTGTGTATGTGCGTGTTTTTTGTTAACATGGGAGGCCGCTGGAGGGGATGTGATGTTACATTGTTGAGTGGGGGTGTTTTTGTGCGTGTGTATATGTGCGTGTTTTTTTTTTTTTTTTTTTTACATGGGAGGCCGCTGGTGGGGATGTGACGTGACACTGTTGGATGGAGTATTTTTGTGGGTGTGTGTAAATGCTTGTTTTTTTATGAAGGAGGTCGCTGGAGTGGATGTGACGCTACATTGTTGGATGGAGTATTGTTGTGTGTGCGGAAGTGTGTATGTGCGTGTTTTTAACGAGGGAAGCCGCTGTTGTGACGTGACACCTGGAGGGGTGGAATGTGCCCCTCGGTGGTGTGTGACACCAACAATTAAACCTTTTTCGGCGAATTCGTAAATACAGTCAGCACACACACACAAAAGGGAAAATGAGTTATACAATAGAAGAAGGAACATCGGAGGCGAAACGAAAAGAGGATGAAAGGATTTTATTTTCTTGTTCGATCCCCCTTTCTCGATTTGTGTATTATTGTAATAACTTTTCTTTCCTATTACCTTCTTCATTCTTTTATTTCAAGAGGTTATCCTTTCCTTTTCCACTCTTTCTCCTTTACCCCGATTCCCCTTTTTACAAAATTTTGTTTCCCATCTGTGGTAACAATTTATCGGAAAAGAATATAGATCTAATAAAAAAAATCGAGAGAAGTTTTTTCATTTTCAGTGGAAAAAAAATACAACTCCAACTTGTTTTTCTTTTTCAGCATGGATGATTTTCCCATGAAAGACACCTACAAAAAAGGACTGTAGACTCCATAGGCCACCCATTCATTCCAACGAAATAGAATAAGGGAGTTCCCCTTCGCCTCGTGTGCATCGATTTGAATATCTCGCGGTACTCACGCGGAACGCCGTGACCATTGAAACTTTTCATGACGTCATTATTGTCATTTGTGCATCGATTCGGAGGATCCCGTAGCCGGTGATGAAAAGATGAATGAATACTACGTTTTAGAAAATATATTTTTCGCATAATGCCCGGGGATTAACCTTTCAAACATGGGAAGGAACGCACACGAAATGACTCATGAGGTGGGTGTGTGTGTCAGAGGGGGGGGGGGGGAATAGTCTGTTCAATCAGGGCAAGAAGTGCTTTGTATAATCATAAAAAATGTTTTATGTAATTTTGTATAAGTTTGTTGTTCATATTTTAAATACCATACGGTAATGCTGAAATTTACTCATCTAATAATGGATAACTACAAAAAAAAGGTGAGTGAGTGAAAGAAGAAGAAGAAGAGAGAGACAAGTCTGGTGTTGAGAAAAATATCATAACTTACTTACCATGCTCATCAAATAAAAAAATCTAAAAACTGCATTTCGATTATAATTCATTTATTGTCAACGATATTTGATATAAATTAGCATAATATAGACAATCAATAATTAACATGAAATAGATTTCACCAAGCATAATATGTGAATTCAACAATATTTTAAAACAAAAATTACCATCCGCATTAAAAACAAGCGATCAATACAAAAATACTTTTTTTTTGCTTCACTCACCCCTACAAAGAAATGAATAACAAATGAAGAAAAAAAAGTTATTTGCCCGTCCCCCGATTATGGACCAGATACCCAAACTGCTCTAGATGGATTTACCAAACTCATCATCATGAAGTTGATCCAACGAACGTAGAGGGTGTCAATAATTTGCAATGTTGTTGACACTCTCCAATTGTGTACATTAATTCCACAGGGTTCAGTTACACCACGAAACCAAATTATAAGCCCATCGATAAAATGCCATTCGAAGTAACGTTATAACTTTGATAGGTCTGGAATCTGTTTCGTGGGTGCATGAGTATAGCAATATAGCGATGAATGGTAAAGAGCCATCATCCATTTCAGCACAAAAATCATGATAAAAAGAGGAATTGACGATCATGAAAGTGTCAGATCTTTAAAATGCTCTTTCAATGCACTCGGAATTCAGCAGAATGTAATTAGAATCTATCATAATCTCTACGCAAAAAAGGGGTTTGATATTTTTACCTTTAAACGGTGCAACCGAATGTCAGGATGGTATGAACTCAAAGGTGCAACTTTCTGTCTTTCTAGTCTATGAGCACCTTTAAATGTGAAACTTTGCATCTTTCATGAAAGCTGCAAAATTACATTTGTTGACGGTGAGGATATCTGAATTGGCGCTAAGTTAAATATTCGTTTTTGTCATTTTATTGAGTAGGTCCTCATTCTGACCACAGTTCGTCAAAATAATAACTTTGCAAAATATTTGAGTGAATAAATACTTCTTTGTGAATGTCTTAATTATAATATCCCAATTGGCGAAATTGAGTCTTGAAAGACAATATCAGTATGATCAATGAATACTATTCATAAGCGGCCATTTTGACCATAGGTCTCCTTTGTTGGGGGCATATAGCTTCAGCTGGATGGAGTCATACCGAGGGAGTTGTGGGTAAAATGTGAGACCCGTTAAATTTTCAATATCCATGATGGTGACTAAGTTGTGTTCAACGTAGTCTGGCTGCGTCTGTTGAAAGAAAGAAGAAATAAGGATTATTCAGGAAGATTTCTTTATCAATTATAATAAGTAGGAAAATGTATACTGTTTTTCATTTCTTATAATTGAATTGTGTGGAATCATATTCAAAATGTCAATTTGAAGAAAAAAAAATGTTTGCTCGAATTGAATTCCCGAATTGGGACTGTAGTACTGATTGAAAAAAACAAAAAACATTCCGGTCCCTGCTACAAAATAATGAACTGAACTGGACTGAAACAGCAGATTGATGTGATCATATTTTAAATGCCCTTTTTAATTTTTAATCGAAAACAAAATTGAAACAGAATTATGCTTTCTAAATGTTGGGATGGCTGGCTTTACATACTTGTGATTGATCGGATTAATCACACCTCTTTGTAAGACCGGGCCCAGGTCTGTGTTTTGGTGCAGGATGTACAAAACAGTGATGCGTTGAATAAATCAGAAATTATTTGCAATGGAAATTTATTTAAAAAAATAGTAAAACGGACGAACAATGATCGAATTTGACTAAAGGTTCCAAATCAGAAATTCTTGTACATCCACGACCATAATCAAAGCTTTATTTTCGCTGTATATACGCATATAAACCCTTTTTTGTATGTGTATATGTGTTTTCAAAACATACGGTGGTGATATCGATATTGTTACTTTATCATACTGTTACCTGGCAAGTTTTTATTCCATGGTTATTTCTCAGAACAAAAGCAGCCGATTCTACTTCAGCGCATGCGCTGTTTAACTGTGCACCTCCCTTGCATCGTATCACAACCATGAAGTAGTGAGAGGGCAGCAGCGATGGAGAGGCACCAAAAATCACACTGGAAAATAATGATAATAAACAATAAAAATTGAAGGCATAGGAATGTGATTTGAACGTTTTCATTATGAATTCAGCTTCATTATATGAAAATATCCAACTACAGTAAAGAGGGGAACGAAAATTGAATATTTAGTTAAATATAATATATTATAAAAAAAAAGGATAATACGAAAGGCCGTCATCAAGAAATGTACAAATAACATTGATAGGACTATAGATTAAAAGGATAAAAAACTAAGGCTTAAAATTAAGGCCCCCTCTATTAGTTATCATGCTTATGACATTTGTAGATGCAGCATCTTTTAAGTACCATCGTCATGACGAGATGGCGACATATTTAATATTTCCATGTCAACAAAATAGAGTTATTATATCATCATAACGTCATACAACCTTTTATAAATCAATCTGACCATTGCTTGGTAAGATAACGTACCTAGCCATGTCAACATAATAAGGCTATTAAGTCATCCTTAATAGTCTACTTTAAAATACCTCGATATATCGTGAAATCAAGTGGTATTCTAAAGGTTCCATAGGAAAAGGGGCAAATGTTCTTTTCCTTCGAGTTTTATTTGTTGTACTGAATTACAATATTATTTAAATTATTGGTTATTACCCGTCTTTTTCGAGTGTATTGTTGTTGTCTCGTAACCCATCGCCGTCGAAATCGAAGACGGGTCCGGTCACGACATTGATCTCGGAGCTAATATTAGCCCATAGAGCAAGATGTGGTACTAAGAAACCATCCAATATGTCTAAAATCATGAACATGACAGAAAGTATAGTAAAACTGATTAAGACGGTGCTCAGATAAGTATATACACTCTAAAAACTATCTAATGACTAAAAATTCTGAGAAGCTTGCGTCAATTTAACACATAAAGTATACAGTAGATAGGAAACCATCAAGAAGTGTTGAATTGCTTACCACCAGGAAATGGGGGCATTCAATATAATTTCTGAAAAAAGGAAGAGTTCCTTGTAAAAACGACAGGTAAAAATTATGTCATTTCATTAAATAGAAGCTAAGAATCTTTTTTAGTTTTTAGTAAATAGAAATAATTTCATCTCTGATATAGAGAATAGAATATCTATCAAACCAATCTCATGCCAGCTTAACACAGATACCTGTTCGGTTATTAATTCGGTTATGACTGAAATGAACAACAAGGACAATATAAAATAACGGACAGAAAATACATGAGTAGAAAATCAATAATTCTTATTCTAAAAAAAAAAATCGATCAAGAGAATTCTTAGTTAAGATATCTCAATGATATTAAGGATTACTCCTATAACTTCTAAGATTCCATGTAGGCACATCTGCTGTAAAACATAAATGTACAGACTTCTAGCCAGCTTAATGTTTAGGGAACAATTACCGAAACTTTGAGGGGTCGAACATGGCGTACATATATGGGCCCTGTATTTAAAAAAAAAAGTCGCGAACGTTCCAAACGATGGTGACCTCTTTAAAGGTATACGGTCCCGGGTTTCAAGAGGGCGCTGTTGGACTCGCCGTCATGTACATGACGTTGATCGTGGACGTTATTTGCATGCAACTGGTAATCATCAGCCAATCGCACAGCACATGCACACATGTACATTACACATACGCTGTGCTGCGTTTTTGCTACATCGGCGCTGGTCCAAAGATCTGCTGACGTCGGTTCACGTAGTAGAGGGAGGCGGAACCAAATTTTCAAGAGTAATAGAACCATACGCGAACTGAGAATCGTCAGAGTTCGGGCATTCAAACAGTCATCTGCGTAAGCATCGTATTTTGTGTAACAATGGGAAGCTGGCGCCGTCCGCAGCGCGTACGTAGGTCCTACAGCGTCCTCTTGAATATAGGGAACGTACACCTTTAAAAGAAAAATATTTTGACATAATATTTAGAAAATTCTCTGGAACTTTTTTCTGGAACTTTCTTTTTTGAGAAGGGGGGGGGGGGGGGTAAGTGTTCTAAGCCTCCATCTACAATGCGCCTGCATGTGAGTCAAACAATATACGCACATTCAAAATGTGTTTTGAAAACGAATATAACAAAGACATGGAGCACTCTCATATTTTTTGACCAACTTACAAGTTTGTTCAAATATACAAAATTTTGATTAAAACAAAGTGTCATGCATAATTGATTGAGACGATTGACCAACGGCCAGTCAGTTCATATTTTAATCGACTTTTAATTCCATGCAAAGATGATTTGGATCTTTTAACCAACGGATGTTGGATCCTTATTTTAACCAACTTTTGGGTTGGTTAAAAATATCAGAGAGTGAAGCAGTACTTGAAAAAAGGTGAGACTTTACCTTCGATGAACCCGGGATACTGCGGCACCGTGTTGGTTGAAATGAGAGAATCCATAAATCGCTCTGAGTTTGAGGATAAAGCTGGAAGAAAGAGACATTGAATCATTTAAATCAGTGGAGTAATGAGCCAAAATGGGGCAAATTTATCCTTTACTGAGGCTGCGAGCGAGCAAAACATTTCAAATACAAAAATCTAAATATGTGATGGAGTTTTGACATGCTTTCCTCAAATGATATCATACTTTATTTTCTTTATTCGTTGTGTAAAGGGGGGGGGGTGGTCATGGTTCCAAGCCCCCATCTGCAAATCGGCATCTTCCCGCAAGAAGGGACTTAACATGCACGTGCGCAAAACCTACATTTTCGAGAAAACACAAATTATGTTTTGACCTTATTTCAGGGCTTTTAACAGCTAGTGTATTATTTTCTATCCTAATTCTCAAATTTTCTGACAGAGCAAGATTTTTTTTCTTAATTGATATTTTGTGATTTATTTAGAACACTCTAAACTCTTTCTAATCTTAAGAATGAATACCGTACGCCCCTTTTCCGGGAAGAAAGTTCCGGGGAAAAAGTCGCTAACGCGAATGCGCAATCAAGTACCTAGAAAATGGCCGCTAGCTCGAATCGGTCAATGCACGTAGAACGAAGAACTGTCTTTTTTCCGGGACAGAAATGCGCGATCCAATTACCAGAAAAAAGGACGCATCTATATGTGCGTATAGCACGTTGGAATGTTTTTGCCTATTACGTCATAATGACGTCACATTTAGGTTCGTTAATGGTACCAGAAGAAAGTTCATGACATGCCTTTCTTTTCCATTTCAGCAATAAAAAAACACGATCTTTTTAAAGAAAATGTCGATAAGTCCCTTCTTGCAGGAAGCCGACGGAATTTTGATTTCAAGCTTCGTTATGAATCTCAACCTCCACCCTCAACAAACAATATGATGAATTTGATCATTATGAACTGGAATACACGCACATTGAGTTGTTGAACATATTTATATTAATTCGAAAAAATATACTGTTTGCCTAGCAATATCAATTCAAGTTGCCTTTAGAAGTAATGCATTTAATATCACATTTGAGCCCATTGGCGGCGGTAGCCAAAATTTTTTTTAGGGAGGGACCACCAAAAAATTTTGACAAGCAAAAAAAAAAAAAAAAAGGTTATCAACAAAAAATTTAGGGGGGGGGGATCGTCCCCCAAACCTAAAATTTAGGGGGGACACATCCCCCCCGCTTCCGCCGCCTATGTTTGAGCCTACGCTATAGCACTCCCCCGCCCTCCCAAGCATTCATCATAATTTACCAGGGGGAAAGAGATAACTGGTGGTTAAATTCATAAGGCCTCCTGTTAGTCCTTCAAAATCGGAACAACTCGGGGAGAATTCGGCATCAACTCGGACATCGGGTCGCACTCGGCAATCGGGCTTTATCGGCATCTCATTCATTGGCTGAAATATATTTGAAAATGAGTAACTTCAGCACAAACAGATAAATATTAGTTATGCGACGGGAAATAATACCATCAATTATTGTATAGTCAAATTAATTAACATTAAATGGCGAAGATGTGGAAACCTTTGCACAAATGTGTTGCGTGCATAAACATGAGAAAGTATCTTCATTAATATTATCATCTGTTTAAAAAAGTAAAAATAAGGATAAATAATAGGGAACAATTTGGTAGAAACGTAGAGTATTAAAATACATGCTGTGTAGGCAAACAGACAAAGTGATAGATTATTGCATCATGAAAAGAATAAAAAGGATATGGCTAATGTTATGTAAGGTAAATAAATAATTATATACGGAATACAAATACCTGCACTGTTTAATTCGATTAATGAATTTAACAGGAAAATTCGTACGATTATATAGTGAGATTTGTATTCTTTGTTTTAGCGAGAGGTAATGATTTCACCAAATAAAATGGTTAATGGCTATTTAACATTCATGTTCTTCCTTTAAAAATTATGTCAATATACCTGAGGCCATCGAAGTGTAAACGAAGACCAGAGAGGCGATCGAAGATCATGACTGTACGCTGTGACGTAATCATGCTGGGTCAGGTGACAGTAATCCGTGTCAAATGTTATGACCGGGGCGCCTAACGGTGTATGAAGCGCCATAGCTTCCTTTTCTGTGAGTTACGAATATGATTTCATTTCTTGAGTTACGTTTGACGATCAATACATTTCACTGGCAATATAGCGAAAAGCAAGCATATGAATTTAATGAAAATGATTTTATTTTATTTTAAATAATACACGCGTCGTTAACATTTTGCTGAGCATTTATAAGAATATGTTGATATAGAATTAAAAACAAAAAAGATTTTCAGGGATGGAATGAACTTCCAGGTAAAGGTCGGGGGAAGCCCTGATGAACCAGATCGTTTCATGTGATATAATTTCCTTTTAAAGAAAAAAAACAGATCCAAACATCTTTAATTTTGTCCTCTTCCCATCATAATTATACACAGTGTTTCGCGATTTAGAGGTAGGATTATCAATATCGTCTTGTTATTTGGGATTACCTTCAATTGATGTCAGGTTCAATTCTTTGTCGTACATCTCGACACTGGTGGAGTTCTACAAAAGAAGAATAATTCATCATTGCAACATTAAATGGAAATCCATCATTGTTGGAGATGACTAAGACTATTTACTCTAAAGGCCGGCTCAAAAGAAAGAAATAAATAAATTTTGAACTAGGATGCTAGACATTAGTGAATGGGGTCAGAGAGACGGACATATTGTCGAGAAAAAAAAACTTAGGAAAGTGAAATAGAGAGTGTAATAGAGAGAGAGAGAGAGAGAGAGAGAGAGAGAGAGAGAGGATTAAATAATTATTTCATGAATAATATGAGAAGGACACTTACACATTGGCACCCTGACATATCATCTTGCAATCGACTGTTGTACTCATCGTTAGTTGAAGGGAAAGGACAGTCCATTTGAGGAATAGGGGTGACTGAATCATTTGGGAGGGGTTTCGGGTTTCTTAGCATATGGTGGAGACTTCCCATAGTTCCGTTGTTTGGTGCCGGGTCAAGATCCAAAATTTCTAGACATTTGTAACAGAAAATAGATTAAAGATCATTATGTTATTCTTATTGCAAATAAAAAATCTACATTACGGATGAGTGTAATTACTTAATTCTAAATGGAAAATCCAATGACAGATCGATACATTTAAAATAATATTTTAAATGATACAATGGCAGTACGGTACACATTGTTCTCGAATCTCGATATTAAGAACAGTAGAGGTCCAAACGTGGCTCCTTGTGGAAATCTCATTCCAATGTCCCTTTTGTTCTAAGTATGTTGGTTTGTCTTCACAAAGTCCCTCCCATAAATGTCCATATAATTTCTCTCATCTGTATGGTTTAATGTATAGGCCTACTTACCACACATAACATTATATAACTCTATATTCTGGAAAGGTTGAACTTCTATTCCACTTTTGAAGCCTGGGCCAATGGCAACAAACATTGCCTGCAACGAAAATAAAATCGACTGTACATTAAGTATATTTGTATATGATTAATGTATTAAAAGCGTTCTTTTTTAATCTCCACGATGGTAAAACTTCGTTTTTCTTCACAACAATAGGACGCTATCACCGTATTGATACAGATGTGTTTGTATCAAAATATAAACTTATTGGGTATTCTAATAATTTAATCTAGGTTTCACCCTGGTCTATGGAATGCTGTCTTCATAATACTCCTTCAATAATTGTGAAAACCCTTTTCAACCAATTAGTTAATCATTTAATTAAAATCTATATTTTCGTATTTTCTCATTCTTTCCATTTTACAACTCAATTAATTATTGACACCCTTTGCAACAGGATAAGAATCTGGTGAATAAGTTGACAACTGACACTCCATCTAAGTTAAACCAGGTTTCTTCAACTAAACCATGGCTATTAGAATACCACCCATTGTCTTTTAATTTACAGAAATGATTATTTTTTATGAATGTAATAACTTTAAATTTGTTGTAGTTGCACACATGTCACATGTTTCGCGGAAAGAAATAATTCTGGAATTGCAAGTTTTACCTTCATTAAGTTGCCTAAATTATCATATCCATGAGTTCCTCCATTGCAATAAGATGTGGATCCACTGGAGGAATCGGAAAGATAACAAAATGAAAAAAAAAAAACCTTGGGTCGAAGTATGCATACCACAATGTAATATATAGGCCTATAATAATTTAGGTAAGGGTATGTTATGGATGAGTTTAGCAAATGAATAAGACACTTCATTCTATTCATCCATTCATGTTAATAGTCTACATGCTGGCCTATGACTTCTTGTAAATCCTGTCAATACGAAGCATATTTTAAGATTTGTTACCTTTAGTAAGAATTATTCATTGTGAGAGTTTTCTGATACCTTTCAGAGATGTTTTTTATGATATAAAGTTCGGGGCGGAGGCAGGTTATTTTGATGGGGGGGGGGGGGGAGGGTAGGGACCGGGGAAAGGGGAGAGGCAAGACGACGTAAGTATGAGGCCATTTTTTTTTTTTTTATTATAGGTCTTTTTGAAAAAAAAATCAGTTAAATGAGACAGTGTTTTTTTTCTTTTACCACATAAACAGTAAAGCGTAGGTCCGGAGCGTATATTGATAAAGATTATTTCGTGACCTGACGTGATTTGACCTACCCGGAAGCAGTCCACTGCTCTGGTACGGTGACCTCCATAGGTTCAATTCGCCTGTTATTGATGTAATGCCACCTCTTCGGTAGATCCTCTCGTACATATGGAATGGCTACTGGATGTTTACACTGAAAAAATATATAATTGCAGCAAAGGCAAATTACTAATAGACGAGCAATGATATTCTATCAGACGCGTAACGAGCACCAAAAAAAGTAGGGGCATTGAGATATGTAATTGGGCAAAATTTCTAAAAAGTGGCGGGCGAGCGAGCGAATTTTTTTTCATAATATTCCGAGAATGATATGATATATTACCACTTTTCTTTCACTTTTCTTATTTTTCTCCCCTTTCTCTTGATCATAAAAACTTATTTTATTTTATCTTAAATTTTTTTTTTGGGTGGGGTCAATGGCCCCAAGCCTCCAATCTTTAAATTTTTTATCATGACTTTTTTTTATTGGTTTCATCTCATTTCATTTCTGTTATTGATTCCTGCAACTTTTTTTATATATAAATTACAATACACAGAGTATATACTAAATAGTTGAGAAACAAAATAAACAAAGCTGTATTTTCATAAATTTATACTACATACACAAGGTTGCAGGGGTTGCCACTATAAGCATAGCTTGACTGCGTGTTATATAAGAGTGCAGGTGCATAATGGGGGGGGGGGGCTGAACAGGGGCAAACGCTTGGTCCTGACGAAAATGAGTTTTTAGGATTTGTTCTGTCATCATGCTGTGATGGAACAAACTTCGTTCTTGCAAATTCTACAAAAAATACGACCAAAATCGTTGTCATTGTTGAAATGTCCTCCTCTCCTACTCCTCACCATCACTACCATTTCTCAACATCATCATCATTGAAGGGTAAGAAATCTTAATCACCAAGTTTATTTAATTTGAAACAAATGATAAAAACCCCGATCATATCATAAACTCTTAACCCTCCCTCCCCAATCAAAATCGGACGTGAAATAAGACATTAACAACACATGATTTCTTACCAATAGTTCTTCCACGACCTCGGCCGGGTCCGACACCGTTGCTGAAAGAAAAATAATAAAGAATAAATTAGATTCTAACGAAGAAATGATGTATCAGTCAAAACATCTCAAACATATGCCTATACTTACAACTGAAATCGTCATGTAATAAACTGATGTAAATTCTTTTCATTTATCCAGTCGTATTAAATATGAATAATTTTGTTAAAAACCGGTAAAAGAACTCACTTTTGCTACATTTATCAATTACTACAATACAATAATCAAAATGGACTCTTCGGGCGAATGACGATCCCGATGAAGGAGATGCACTTTACATTGTTTGAAATTGTGCGAATGTATTTCGTTGAAAAACGTCGCCCTGAAAAGCAGGTTTTTGATTTTTTCTTCAACTCTTTCTTTTTCTATGGGGGGGGGGGGGGGGGCTGCATAGTACTATGATTTTGTCTAACCAGGATTGCTAGAATATTCAACAATACGATGAATGTTATTTGACCTAATTTGATATCGTTTTCGTGAAAATCAATTTCAAGTGTGTCAAAAGGTTGAAGTATGAACTCACCGCCATCTTCTGCAAGCATTCGCAACATGGTGCCAGCGGTAGAAGAAACTCTGTATTCACTAGATGGTAGGTACTGAGAGAGAGAGATAGGGGGAGATTATGACGCATTGAGAGAGAGAGAGAGGGGAGGGGGGGGGGAAGAAAGAGAAAGAAAGTTGATGTCAACATCAAGAGAAAGAATTCATGAGGTCATACACACAAAGAAAGAGTCCCCTTCGAATTTAGAATTTTGTACAACACCCTAAAAGAAGGGGATCGACACCTCCTACCTGACCTCCCCCCAAAAAAAATCTCTCTCTCACACACACACACCCACACGCACACACAAATAACGCGGATAATGATAATGAAATATTCATGTTCAGACGACAATCGCACATTACTATTGACAAAGTCATGATCGTGCCACCTGCGAACTTCGAAAGAAAACGCGGAACTACTTGGTATTGAATTTCGTTTTAAGAAATAAAACATAGAAAACTACGTTTTTACAACTTGCGACTTTCCTTAAACATGAAATTTACTGCACTCAGCCAATTTGAGGTAAAAGGAATGGGGTAAGAAGTTATTACTTAAAACGTAGATCACGTAACGCGGGTGCTCGACAAAAACCCGGGTAGGTTCTAGAATGCTCAAGAAATTCAGATTATGGCAGAGTTATGGCAGAGTATCTTTACACTCTAAATTTCGGGGATTAAAACTAAATCCAGATTTTCGGAGAATAGGGTCCAGCTGATTAGTGGATTTATTTTTAATCTTAAGGATTAACTTTCAAAATCTCGAAAGACTTAATATCAAATATTTTATCTTTATATCTAAATCCAACGGTTTATATCTAAACGTTTAAATCTAAATCTAATATTCGGCTGGTTACCCTCTACAGCTGATCTGGGTTTATTTTGAATCCCTGAAATTTAGAGTGCACAGGCAAAAATATACTTGAATTTTGGGCAGCTTTACTTACATCGTTTAGAATAAATGTTTGGTCACACGTCCTGTTGGACATGCCGTGGTCAGCTATAGCGATGATGTTGACGCAGTCAATCATATCCATCTTCATTAAACCATCCATTAATCGTCTCATCATCCCGTCCATACGAGCCACCACCTCATCTTGCTGAGGAAGAAAATATTGTATTTGAATTTAATTGGTTGATTTAATATCTTTATCAATATTTCACATACAATTCAGAAATGCAAATCAATGAGAAACACATAGCAACAACAAAACAATGAGCTTACAATCGTAAAGGGGTAATTTCAATACAAACGAAAGACAACAAACTAATTACATTTCTTAGAATAAAGAAATCATCATTTTAAAAGTATGAGTAATTTAGATTATTCTAAAAAAAAACCCCGAATAAATGCAAAAAGACAATATTATGATAAAAAACAAGTAGCCCCCTAAATACTAACAAAATCTTCGAAAATAGAGAAACTCATCAAGATTTGTGTTTCAGACATTTTTTCGTAACACAATCAAGTTACAAGTGTTCCGCCCCTCCTCCTCCCCTCCCATTCACACGAAATACATCTGCAGATTGTCATCTTTATATTGCAAACTCAGTTTGGAAGAAAGAATCCAAAAAATGCATTGGAATAAGGAGCCTTTTAAAATTTTTGACAGAAAATTGTTGTAACTAGGTCCAGTTTACAAATCTTCCCCCGAGCAATCTATGAATTCATCTCGTAATTTTGCTTGTTCAAATAAATCTAATTTGGCGACTGATCTAAAATCAGTTCCTCAAAACCAGAAAAATTGGTCTCGATCGCAATTTGAAATCGGTTGGATCTATCACAACTCTTTGTAAGACGTGGTCCACGGGTCAGAGATTACCGAACTTGGTGGAATATTAGCCTTCTATGTATTTGATAAGTTATCAAATGACATATAGTCACAATCTTATACCCAGTGGCGTACCCAGGATTTTCCAAAGGGGGGGGGGGCAAATTCGTCCGCCAAAAATTTGACAACCCAAAAAAAAGGTCTTCAACCACAAATAAAGGATTTCGTATCAGAAAAAAAAATTGAAAAAAGAAGGAAAAAAAAGGTCTTCGAGTTCTAAAGAGGGGGCTTGTGGCTCGTCAGGGACCAGTTTTGAGTCGTCAGGGGGGGGGGGGGGGGCAAGGGTACATCCCTTGCATGTGTTGTGACTCGTCAGGGGGAGCAGTCTGCCCCCCTGCCCCCCCTTAGGTATGCTAGTGCTTATACCAGTAAAGATTCCTGTTTGCACTCATAATAAACCCTTTAATGACTTATGGTAAACAGAATAACTGGTATCATATGGGCGGCGTCAAGGTGCAAGGTGTGGAGGGGAGGGGCGGGGTAGACGCAGCGGTATCAGGACAACTACCCCCTGGACAATCACCCCCCGGACAACTACACCCCGGACAATTACCCACCGAGGACAATTACCCCCCGGACAATTACCCCCCGGACAATTACCCCCTGAGGACAACTACTCCCCAAGGACAATTACCCCCCGGACAATTACCCCCCGGACAACTACCCCCCGGACAACTACCCCCCGGACAACTACCCCCGGACAACTACCCCCGGACAACTACCCCCCGGACAATTACCCCCGGACAATTACCCCCCGGACAACTACCCCCCGGACAACTACCCCCCGGACAACTACCCCCCGGACAATTACCCCCCGGACAATTACCCCCGGACAATTACCCCCTGGACAACTACCCCCCGGACAATTACCCCCCAGACAATTACCTTCAGAAAATCCCCCCTTCTCTCCAGCATCAATGTTAGAATTAGGCGGGACCCATTGTAAGTTTTGGTCGGTGGCACAGGTTTCCGAAATATTTTCTACTTTATCTTACGTTAATAACTTTTTCTTTCTCTTTTATATTGCTCTTTCTCCTGTTCTCTCACTTTCTTCTTTTTTCCTTTTTTGTTTTTATTTAGCGGCGCCTTCTGCATCATGAAAAATGGGGGGGGGGGGCTTGCACCCGAAACCTCCCGTTTGGCTATGCATATATACATCAGAAAGTTTGTAAACTGGCCCTCATTCTAAGTTTTCGTAGAACAATTGAACACGATTAGTCATAATAATCACAAATGCTGAATATCTCTGATTCCAACTAATCTGATTTTTTTAAATATTTATTTTGGGTTTAATTTCAGGTAGGAAATCAGGCAAATAGATAAAACGTAAAAAAAAACACCTTTATAGGTAGAAATATTGAAAGTCGATAACGCAACTATGAACACTAACACTGTCAAGTAGACCTATAAATCTGTTCAACTAACAAGAAGCTAAGAATTATGAAACAATGGATGCACATTCCAGATTAAGATGTGGCTTTATAGCTTAATACAGTAAGCTAAAAAACTTTATGCAAAGATAATACACACAAGAACACCTTGTAAATTACAAGGTGTTTTTGTGTGTATTATTCTTGGGTGAAAGCAATTAAACATTAAAGAAGGAAATTAAGTACCAAATCTACTAAATTGTAAACAATATGACATAATCAAATACAGTGTTTTTTTCTATACAAATTGGCAATCATGATAGTATACAATTCGTTTAAGGTGCATTTTAAGGACGGTGTGTAAGAATTTATAAAGAAGTAGGCCTATGCAAATAAAATAATGCGACCGAGCACCGTGAGCTGAAAATATTAATATTTAGACCATAAAACGGACATTTTACAGAGCACTTGAAAAATCAATTTGTAAATTTAAAAATAATGAAAGCTCGATATCCGAGATGAAATATGTTTTGTATATTGACTTCGAAACTTGATATTTTAAGCTCCATATCAGCCTATATTGAGCAAGATATTAATCTCATCGAAAAAGCAATGCGAGCGCGAAGCGCGAGCTGAAAATACTTGATATTCCGGTATGAAAATGGTGAATTTGAGCACTATCTAAAGCATTGTGTATGGAAATTGTGAAGTGGACGTGGAAAGCACTTAATAAATGATGCGAGTGTGAAGCGCGAGCTGATATCTTCATTATTATTTTGACCTAGGACCTGGACATTCTAGGTCTATAAGGACATTTTGTCATCATATGAAAATGATGACAACTTTCTTATTCCTCTTCCTGAGCGCGATATGAAACATATGAAACTGTGATATTGTCGATATTCTTTTCTGAAAAGGGACAATTTAGTCATTAAGATTTCATGAAAATTTTATTATCATATTTATTAATGTAATAAGCCTAAATGAGTGAGTAAAATGTGTTGACACTGAGGCCTGAAAACTCAGATATTTGAAGTACTTATGTAATCATGAATAGGATTTGTGAGTTGATATATTTTTAACAAAAATGCGAGCGCAAAACGTGAGACGAAATTTTTGGTAAACTGTCATAAGGGGGGGGGGGGGTTTAAGTAGTTTGTTATATAATTTGGCAAATCAAATAATGCGAGCGCATATCGCAAGCTGCAAGTTATATTCACACCATAAAACGGACATTAAACAGAGCACTTAAAAATCAGTTTGTAAATCAAACAAAATTATGAATGATGTCCGAGCTGAAATATGCTTTGTAATATCGACTTCAAAACTTGACATTTTAAGCTACATATCAGCCTATTTAGCAAGATGTGTATCTCATCGAACAGGCTATGCGAGCCCGAAGCGCGAGCGAAAAAATTAATATAGTGACATGAAATATATTTTTTAATCATTTTCCAAGTCATCCCCTGACCTTTTTTTTTTTACTCGTCTCCCTCTTATTTCAACTCTTATTTTTCCTCCTTTCTTTCCCCTTCTTTCCCCTTCTTTTTTTCTTTCTTTCCCCCATTTTTTTCCACATTTTTTGCTCTGCCGATAGGGGGGGGGGGCGGGCCCCTCGCCCCCCTGGATCCGCCTATGGATGGAGCTCAATTTTACAGCTTTACGGCGTACGTTTGATTCCAAGATACTCGAGAATGCCTTGAGTACTTCTTACGTCAAACGTACGACCGACGTATATGACTCTGTGCACTCCCTTTGTCTAGGGGGTAGTTGTCCGGGGGTAGTTGTCCGGGGGGTAATTGTCCTCGGGGGGTAGTTGTCCGGGGGGTAGTTGTCCGGGGGGTAATTGTCCGGGGGGTAATTGTCCTTGGGGGGTAGTTGTCCTCAGGGGGTAATTGTCCGGGGGGTAATTGTCCTCGGGGGTAATTGTCCGGGGGGTAGTTGTCCGGGGGGTGATTGTCCAGGGGGTAATTGTCCTAGAACCAGACGCAGCCCCCTGATATTTTTGTTTTAAAATCATCTTAAATTTCCCATTGGCATGCATGATTGGGAAACAACGATAGCGCCACCATCAGGTTGTCTTGTCCCCCACTAATATCCATAAACGCTGATATAGCAATGCAAACCACAACATCCACACCATTTAAAAGTAAGACGATTCTTTTGGGGGATACCTTCATCTTACCTCATCTGTGTTTGGTCCTGGATCGTGGCCTGTGTGATCTGGTTCATCGAAGTATAAAGTCACAACATCGGGTCTGTAAAATGAAGATATAAGGCCTGTTATTTTGAGTACTATACCCTCTCTATATACTATATAGAGAGACACAGAGAGAAGAGAGAAAGAGAGGGAGAGGGAGAGAGGGGGGGGGGTTAAAAACGGGGTGGGAGCAGGGGTGGAATGTCTATGCCTATTCTATTTTCAATAAGAATGAAATAATCATTTAATGCAAAAAAATTGTCTATTTAAGTGTGGGATTCCTCCAAAATTTTACAGTTTTTCGGATTTGTTTCAGACAATTTTGCTGGAATTTTGTCCGACTGGAGGGGCGAATTTATTTGGAGATAATCATGAATATTGTAGCGAAGTAAAGAAGCGACAGAGAGATAGTTCTAAGGGCTTTTTTTTATTCGACTTCTTTATACATAAAGTAGAATTTAAATAATCTAGTGTACAATTCATGAGCCGCGAATAGTCATGAATGTGGGGTGGGGCTGACCTGACCATGCCAGGAATCACAATAAGATTATAATTTTTTACGTTTATTCTACAAATTTACTGGAAAAAGCAAGAGAGTGTGTACAAGCACTTGTAGGGGGGATTTGAATTCGTTTTTTTAAATTATTTTTTCATTTTATTAAATTTTTTTGTTTTATTTGTTAGTTTGTTGTTCTTTTATTCATTGTTTGTAACACTCCAATCTTAATGAAACTCTTCGTGATACTCTACATTTATCCATCGAATAACCGAAGCCTACCTGTAACCGTCGGGTAACCGGAGCCATCCTAAAACAGTATCCACCCGCTGAATATAATTCAATTCCCTGAGAAGAAGAAAACAATACATCGTAAAGAAAAAATAGGTCAAAGTTGGGCAAATAAATACCTCGGTATCTGTGCCTTCTACAATAAGTTAACGAGTTCGTGTTTGCACTTTGGTTGGATGTTGAAACGATGCAATTAAGGCTCATAAATAATTTCAAAGGTCGGAAGTTACGTTACAGGTTGCATAGAGGTAGGTTAATGTTAACCAAGAACGACTTGAAAACGCAAGCAATATTTCGTTGTGATTTTCTTGTCTCTTTAAATAAAATACAATTATCCACAAGCTTTCCTCTTTGACATTTAATACTCAAATGACAAAAAAATGCCAGCTCACTTGGACTTACCCATCGTATTTGTTATAATAGTTTGGTCGGATCCCTGTATGGGTAGAATAAAAATATTAGAAAGTTTTTAGGAACAAGCATGGGCGGCTCAATAGGGCACTTTCGAAAGATAACCAAAATGTGTTGTTTTCGTTCCTTTTATTGAAATAAATACAAATATAGGTTTCTTCAGTGGTGCATTTTTTTTGGGGGGAGGGTATGAGGGCATTTCCCCCTGGGGGAACTTACAGGGGAGTAAGAATACGAATACGGGAAAGAGGAGGAAAATAGAGACGAATATTCTATTTAGAGTAGTGGGAAAAAGACCCGTACAATATTATTTATGTTTGGTCTCAATTAGCGTGTTTACACGCTGCATCGGCTCTCGGGGCAAAAACACAGATCAGTGGATTAAATTTACATCATGAAACACGCGCTAATCATGAAACTCGGCTTCGTGTTTACACGGAGAAAAATTGCACCGGCTCGCGGGTCTGATCCTACTATTTTGGCGGAGCAAAATTGCCGTGTCTGGACTGCGAGCCGGTGCAAGTTAATTGCGTTTACACGCAAAAAAAATGCGAGTCTGCACCGGCTCTTGGGTCTGCACCACGAGCCGATGCAGCGTGTAAACACGGTGTCTATCTAGGTTGGCAATATATTCGGGACCAATGTACAACGATCGTGGAATCGTTTTCAATCTTGCTCCCTAGGCCGGGTTACACCGGAACCGAATCAGCTGCGAATTCATCCAAATACATGTATTCGGGTGGTTTCGGGAGTATTCTGTTCTCCCTCCGCGAAGCGAGAAAATTCAGGAAGGCTTCGGGAACATTCGATTCCAACGAGATCATCCGAATTTGGCCGGATAAAATCGGTCCGAATTTATTCGGGAGAAATTCGGTTTTGGTGTAACCCTGGCTTTATGACTTGCTGATTATTATGAATAGGCCTATTCTTGGAAGTAACCAGACCTGTATTCTTATCTATCTATCTATCTATCTACCTATCAATCTATTCATCCATCCATATATCTATCTATATAACTATCCATCCGTCCATCTATTCATCTATCTATCTATCTATCTATCTATCTATCTATCTATCTATCTATCTATCTATCTATCTATCTATATATCTATCCATCCATCCATCCGTCCATCTATTCATCTATCTATCTACCTATCAATCTATACATCCATCCATCTATCTATCGATATATCTATCTATCTATATATCTATCCATCCATCCATCCGTCCATCTATTCATCTATCTATCTATATCTATCTATCTATCTATCTATCTATCTATCTATCTATCTATCTATCTATCTATCTATCTATCTATATATCTATCTATCTATCTATCCATCCATCTATCCATCCGTCCATCTATTCATCTATCTATCTACCTATCAATCTATACATCCATCCATCTATCTATCGATATATCTATCTATCTATATATCTATCCATCCATCCATCCGTCCATCTATTCATCTATCTATCTATATCTATCTATCTATCTATCTATCTATCTATCTATCTATCTATCTATCTATCTATCTATCTATCTATCTATATATCTATCTATCTATCTATCTATCCATCCATCTATCCATCCGTCCATCTATTCATCTATCTATCTATCTATCTATCTATCTATCTATCTATCTATCTATCTATCTATCTATCTATCCATCCATCCATCTATTCATCCACCCATCTATCTATCTATCTATCTATCTATCTATCTATCTATCTATCTATCTATCTATCTATATATCTATCCATCCATCCATCCGTCCATCTATTCATCTATCTATCTACCTATCAATCTATACATCCATCCATCTATCTATCGATATATCTATCTATCTATATATCTATCCATCCATCCATCCGTCCATCTATTCATCTATCTATCTATCTATATCTATCTATCTATCTATCTATCTATCTATCTATCTATCTATCTATCTATCTATCTATCTATCTATCTATCTATCTATCTATCTATCCATCCATCTATCTATCTATCTATCTATCTATCTATTTGTCTATCTAGTTCCCACTGTCACGTCTTAATAGTTTTATTATTATCATTTTTTAGTGGAGTAATCGAGGTGATCGTATTAGATTTTGGGCCCGTTGCATAAAAGAAAACCTTTTTTTTGCCAGAGTTTTTTTTTTTAATATTGTGTTGAAATACAAGTAACATGGCGGTATCGCATCTGATCGTTATGATCTTGATCATTTTGATGAAAGAAGATTGACGGCGATTACGAAAGCTTGCACTCGATTATCTTGCCGATTTATACCGAACAGGTGAAATATATCGTAATCAACTTTCTCACTTCGGGATCACTTAAGGACGTTCCACAGTTAAAATGAATTCCATGTCATTTTCACCAAATTTTGCAGAGAGTTACTTTGGTATCTATGCATTATGAAAATGCAAAAAATAACATAGGTTCATGTGCTTATTTTTTTTCTACGGGTCTTCAAAGTCGCCGTATTGGAATGATATGCAATCTTGCGCAATCAAGAGAATTATGCCTCTCTTAGACCTCACGAATTCACCAAATGAGTGTAAATCATCTTCACTCAGTAGATACCGCATCAAACTTCATCAAATTTTCAAGATATATAACAAAGTGTATACAAAAGAAAGAGAAAGTCTTTTTATTGGTAGAACTATATCTATTTGGAGTCAGCAGCGCCCTCATTTGGCAAGAATGGTGCAAAAACTCGGAAAAAACAAATCTTCAAAGACGTGAATCTACTCAAAAATTAAAAAAAGTATTTTGTAAGCTGCACTTTTTTCAAAATCCATGTCATTTTCATCAAATTCGGCTAAATTGTAGAGGAATGCATATCAAAGGTGTAGGGAAGTTAAAAATATGGGGTCCATGTGCTCGTTTTTTAACTATGAGTGTTCAAAGTGATGCGAGTTGGCATGAAAATCGCCCAAATGCGCCCAAAACGTGCAAAAGTCTAATAATGCCGTCTAAAATGCGAATGGTTCCGTAGTTTTGCCCCCAAACATTCAAAATCCATGTCATTTTCATCATTCTCTCCGGATTTGTAGAAGAATATATTCTGAAGACATAAAAATATTAAAAATATAGGGTCCATGTGCTCGTTTTTTAACTATGAGTGTTCAAAGTGATGCGAGTTGGCATGAAAATCGCCCAAATGCGCCCAAAACGTGCAAAAGTCTAATAATGCCGTCTAAAATGCGAATGGTTCCGTATTTCGCTCCAAAACATTCAAAATCCATGTCATTTTCATCATACTCTCTAGATTTGTAGAGGAATATATTCTAAAGACATTAAGATATTAAAAATATGGGGTCCATGTGCTTGTTTTTAAACTATCAGTGTCCAAAGTGTTGCGAGTTGGCCTGAAAATATTGAAATCCACCTAAAATGCGCCGAAAACGTGCAAACGTCTAATAATACCGTCTAAAATGCGAATAGTTCCGTAGTTTTGCTCCCAAACATTCAAAATCCATGTCAATTTCAACATATCCTCTAGATTTACAGAGGAATATATTCTGATGACGTTAAAATATTAGAAACATGGGTTCCATTTGCTCGTTTTTAAGCTATCAGTGTCTAAACTGTTGCGAGTTGGCTTGAAACAGCCCAAAATGAGCCGAAAACAAGTAAAAGTCTGATTATACCGTCCAAAAATGTCTGAAATGCCAATGGTTCCTTAGTCCTGCTCCCAAACATTCAAAATCCATGTCATTTTCGTCATACTTTCTATATTTATAGAGAAATATATTCTGAAGAAGTTAAGATGTTTAAACTATGGGTTTCATGTGCTCGTTTTCAAATGATCAGTATCCAAAGTGTTGCGAGTTTGCTTAAAACAGTCTATAATGCGCCTAAAACGGGCAAAAGTCTAATACCCTCCAAAATGTCTAAAATACGAATGGTTCCTCAGTCCTGCTCCCAAACATTCAAAATCCATGTCATTTTCATCATACTCTCTAGATTTGTATAGGAATATATTCTGAAGAAGTTAAGATGTTAAAATTATGGGGTCCATGTGCTCGTTTTCAAATTATCAGTGTCCAAAGTGTTGCGAGTTGGCTTTAAACAGTCTATAATGCGCCTAAAACGGGCAAAAGTCTAATACCGTCCACAATGTCTAAAATGCGAATGGTTCCTTAGTCCTGCTCCCAAACATTCAAAATCCATGTCATTTTCATCATACTCTCTAGATTTGTAAAGGAATATATTCTAAAGAAGTAAAGATGTTTAAATTATGGGGTCCATGCGCTCGTTTTCAAATTATCAGTGTCCAAAGTGTTGCGAGTTGGCTTTAAACAGTCTTTAATGCGCCTAAAACGGGCAAAAGTCTAATACCGTCCAAAATGTCTAAAATATGAATGGTTCCTTAGTCCTGCTCCCAAACATTCAAAATCCATGTCATTTTCATCATACTCTCTAGATTTGTAGAAAAATATATTCTAAAGAAGTTAAGACATTACAAATTTGGGGTCCATGTGCTCGTTTTCAAATTATCAGTGTCCAAAGTATTGCGCGTTGGCTTGAAACAGCCCAAAATGCACCGAAAACAAGCAAAAGTCTGTTAATACCGTCTAAAATGCGAGTGGTTCCGTAGTCTTGCTCCCAAACATTGAAAATCCATGTCGTTTTCATCATACTTTGCACATAGATACTTTAGCACCTGAATATTCCAAATATGCAAAAATTAACATCGGTCCATGTGCTTGATTTTTTGCTATAGAGCTTAAAAGTTAACCCAAAATGGATGATGTTCTTATGAATTGCGCATTTTTAGACCTCACGAGATCACAACATTGAGATTAAGCCCTATTAATCAGTCAAAATCCATGAAAATTTCGTCAAATTTTGCAATATGATTAATAATTGTATCCGTAAGATGGATAATCTATCGATTGCTGTCAATTGTTTGCTCATTTAAGTCTAACAACACTCTCAGTTCTTAGAAATTGCGGGAAAGATATAACCTCAAAAATGTCAAATTTCAATAACAAACTTGAGAAGTATAAGAAATGCTGCACTTTATTCAAAATCCATGTCATTTTCACCAAACTTTGCAAAGTTGTTCAGGAAGGTATACCTAAGAGGTGCAAACATTAAAAAATATGGGTTCATGTGCTTGTTTTGAAACTATCAGCACTCTGATTAGAGCAAATATGCTTCTTAAAACACCCGAAAACGCGCCAAAAGCAGTATCTGTGAGGAAAAATTCCGAACCACTTTTCCATTTATTCATACTCGGGGGTCATAATCATCATACTTTGCAGCACTACAGAGAAACTATTTTGAAATTGTAGAGGAATAAAAAAAAATGGTCCATGGAATAATTCCAGTTTATTAGCTTCATAAAATAACACATCAGGTGGGTGTTTCATGAAAGTTGTCAGCACTGACTAAATTGTCAGTGCTGACTATTTTAGTGAAACCCCTGCTTTTGATTGGCTGAGAAGCACCGGCCTCTGACTGTTACTATGGTAACTGTCGGAGAAAGACAACTTGTTAGTGCTGACAACTTTCATGAAACAGTCCCCAGATCTGCAGTTAATGTAGATAAGGAGAAAAATCAGCTCACATTACCTACAGCTGATTAAATCACAAGTTCATCCATTGTGACGTCAGCGCGCAGAGTGTAAAATATGCGCAGATCATGATGCGCACAAACATAACTGTGGAACGTCCTTAAGCCTCCAGGTTCGAAACCACTCATACCCCGGTCTTTCCCTCAATAGTTGGTGACATTGGCGATTAAAACGTCAATCCAAACTCTATTCATGGGCCCCGTCTCACAAAGAGTTGCGATTGATCCGATCAATCGCAACTATGAACGGCCAGCAAAGTCAACATCTATTATGCATGTTTGTTCAAAATATTTTCTAGCAATGATGTATATTCATGCATTCATTGTTTTCTTGAAAATTCACTGCGCGGTTCTTTTTTCATACAAAGGACATTATGCAATTTTTTCGTAGAAAGAAATTATGACACTGATGGATTTCCATAGAGTTACGATTGATTGGATCAATTGTAACTCTTTGTAAGACGGGGCCCTGGTCTTATTGGCGTTTTTTTAGTCAATTATAAATCAATGATAACATGCCTCATCAACGCCATGCACCAACATAATGCTACCAACCGAATCTTAGCAAGTAACTATAGGAACTCCATGCATTAACTTACCTTGAATATCAGAATCAGATCCAGGCCAGAAGAAAGTACCTGATCGCTTGCCTTGAAAGCGAGCTGTATTCCAAATCTTAACGCAAACATTTAAGACAAATCATTATTAATGAATAATATTAAGGATAGATTATGTACAATGCTGGATTGCATTGGGAATTGAAATAATAGCAATGAAAAATGGACGATGAGTACCATACATTAATTATGACCCACAAACCAAACAAACAAATAAAACAAATAATGCACAAATAAATCAAATAGAAAATAAAGAACGTATATATGCAATGCCAGGCTATTGGATGTAGAGGAGTAGGGGATATTATTCAAATTAGGCAGCAACCAGTGCAGGCCTATGAAATTAGGCCTATGTATACGAAGCCTGCAGTTGAATAAACTAAAACTCCTTAATGATATTGACGCTAGCTTTGTTGTTTTTGTAATATCATTTGAAAAAGGGCTTTGCGAAAACCTCGATAAATAACTTCGGACACATAAGTGATTGTAATGGGCGTGTGCACATTAAATTTCAAAGGGAGCTCACTCGCAGCTCCCTGATGAGGAAATACAAATGAGAGAGAAGTTCGTACCACTTTCGGCTTTCACAAGTTAACCGAAAAGTTGATAATTTAAAACTCGCACAGTGTTAATGATCTCGTTGTAAAAAAAAAAATAAAAAAAAAAATTCAGGGATCTGGGAACGTCTTTTTGACAGGGGGTCCTGGTTTAAATTTGAGAAGGCCTCCCCCCAAAAAGTGGTTTCTCTATAAAATGAAGGGGTTATCTTGGTCACGGTAAATTTGACAAGCACTCAAAAACAACATTTTCATTAAACATTTCCAGGGGGTGCTGAATATAGTGACTAACATACGGAACACCTTTATAATACGTAAATCAATCCCGCTTCCCAGGGCCATGTCTATTCCAGATTCAATTTCTTTCAAAGTTCACGACCTTTAACACGATTCAATTTATCACTTGGATATTAGCTCGATATTAATTCATTCATTCAATTCACAACTTATAATTTATGTCTCTGTTATTTAGAAAATAAAACTTGAACTCGATCTACTTACCGGCTCACCTCCCCACCACCTGTTCTTAAATGACTCCTCCGAACCTAGACTGAACTTTTCACCGAAGTCATACATGGTATTTCCCACAATGCCGTGCGATTCCGGATATAGCCCCTGATATTGAACATACATTTCAAAATCTTCAACAATCAAATTTGATTAGACAAAATAATACAAGTCAGAGGGTTTGTTAAATGATTAAAGATTATTGTCGCATTCACGGGATGAATGTATAAAAAGTAAGCCACATATAAAATTATTAAACCCCGAGCCCCCTCCCGAAAAAAACACAATTAAACAAAATCTTAATAAAGGTACATTTTAGTTGAAAAAATAAACAATATTTTTCTCCCTTTCCACTGGTCCTTCCGTCTATATCTACTGTGCACTTAATCTGAAAATATTAGCCCTATATAGCATGATAATGGGAATGGCGACGAGATGGTAGTGATGAAGACGGACTCATCAAAAGGTGACACGACATAACTGCTCCTGCGACATTTTGCTCCGGTCTTTATATCTCAGAGGGCATAGGGTTAGATTTGGCATTGTAATAGAGTTTTTGATTCAGAATAATGTAAAGATTGGGATTAGGGTTCATTTAGTTTTGGAGGTTCGATTTTATGTTTGGCTTCGCGCGCAGATTTTCCATCGGAGCAATATTGTCGCCGGAGCAAGTGTCTTGGAACCCCTCAATCTCCAATTTTGCTAAGGATTGTAATGTGAGGAAAATAAACAAGTAATTATAAACATGAGGAACATATATATATCATGAATAATAGATCCTCATTTAGGCCTACATTGGAAATAACACAACTAAGGGTATTATTAAAATGATGCGTTATTATATTTTTTTATATTTTTCTTACCGTAACGATGGTATAATGGTTTGGAAAGGTCACTGTTGGGAACGTAGGAATCATATGAGGGGCTTTTACACCGCATTCAGCTGTGGAAAAAGAAGGGTGAACGTGTAGTTTTTGTTGTTGTTGTAATTTTGATCAATTAATTCATTATTTATTTGAATAATGAAATGATTAATTAATTTATTATTAACTTTTTTTTTTTTTTTTTTTTTTTTTTGGGGGGGGGGGTAACAATTAAACTATACATAATGTTATTCAATCTGTTATTACTTTTCCTATAATCATAATTATTAAGAATCATCAGTTTCATTATAGCAATCATGACTACTAGTATTTGTTATTATAATGAGGCCTATCCTTATTTTTATTTTTCATCTACATGCATTATCATGATAATTTTCCCCCTTTCCCTTCTTCTTCGTCTTCTTCTTCTTGTCCTTCCAAATTTCTTTTTCTTCATCATCATCATTATTATTATCATTCTTACTATTATTATCATTAATATCATTATTATCATCATCATAATCCTATACGCCCTTTTCATACCCATTCGGTTAATGACAGGTGTAATTCCCCTCGATAAGAAATCAGCTCTAAACCCATCGAGAGATATCAAAAGAACAGGGGGAGACGAGATCCTGCAACAAAGAAAGGGATAGTGAAATTGTAACGATTTGAAAAAAAAATAAATAACGAGATCCTGTCATAACGAAGATGACCATGACACTGTAACTTTTTCAAAATTATTTTTTGGTCAAATATGTGCATGCGTTCGTTGGTATGAATAATGCATATAATGACTTCTATAAACAAGATAAAAAGAGCAGTGTATTTTAAATTCCTATCCACAAGTATCGTGTCGGGTATCGAACCCCAGACTCTAAGGCCCGTATTCTGAAGTCAGGTTTAACATAGACCATGGTCTAACTCTGTGCTAAAATTATGGGTCCAAATTTTTATTAAGTTGTATGTTTTTTCATGTTTACTGTGCTCTTTCCTGATTCATCGATGGTGAAGGCAATCATCTATTTATACTTCCTAGACAATTATGAATGATTTGAGAGCCAAATGAGCTGAAATATTATATCTCTACTGTTAGTGATTTATGTAACAATTTGCTATCCATACTTAAACCACAACTTTAAACCTGAATTTAAGTTATACCCGACTTGAGAATACGGGCCTTTATGTAATCATGCGCTTGAGAGCACTTGGTCATTTCTCAGGGTTCTTGGGTTACTGGTGTGTGTAACGAACATGTCACCAATGACACCAAATATCGTTAGAGAGCTTAACTAAAAGTAACGAGAGAGAGAGAGGGGAGAGAGGGATAGAAAGGGGGGGGGGTTATAGCAATATAGCTAGAAAGGCGAAATGTATCGTGCCCCCTCCCACAACTCAAAGTCTGAGTGACGTCAACGGTAACGTATCAACTTACCCCGCTGGGCATTTTGGCCCCGTGTCACTACATGGCATATCAATCCAATCCTCATACGGATGGGGCGGAGGAGGAGGCGTGTCTGGCGGCGGAGAGGAAGGCGTGTCCGTCTGATGGGGCGGTCCCGTCGTGTGCGTACCGGTATGATGAGGCCGGCCTGTCGTGTGTATATCGGTATGATGAGGCGGGCCAGTTGTGTGTGTATCGGTGTGGTGGGGCGGAGCTTTTGTATGGTCTGTCTGGGCGTTGCCTTTTGTTGTATACGATTCGCTCTGTGGTTCTGTCTTACGTGACTCTGTGAAAGGATTCTTGGGGGTTGTAACGCCTGTATAAACATGACACGCAAATAATAGTTTTAGCAAAATATGGAAATTCTATTTTGTATAGTGGTATATCATCACCATAATCACGCGGTTTTCATTCTAATAATCATAATATCAGGTCTGAGTAAAATTAAAATATTGATTTATCAGCCCGCTTATTTCATAATCACTGTTAATAATTACTGTCTTCAGAAAATGATTTAAAAACGTAATGATGTGTACAGCAACTCAAACATGAATTTTTTTTTAACATACTGGCAAGATAGGGCATAGGAAAAATTTGGGAACAGGGGCGAAGAAGAATTTTACGTAAGAAAATTTAAATTGAGGAAATTAATATTCAGTTATTTTCACTTAAGCATTTTGGTTGCCATGGTGAAAACTACCGCCGACTTACTCACCAATTATTGGGCTTGCCGACCCCCCTCCTTTGTTTCCAGAAGAGTTCCCGATCGCAAAACCGATACCGATTCCTGATCCCAACGATATCACCAAGATGACAACCTATTTTAAGCGTAGAAAAAACAAGCACATTTCATTTCATTTTTATGCCATACTCCAAAATCTAGTTTTCATCGAGCACGCTCTTTGCAAAGAAAATAATTGGTAGGCGTGAATGTATACTTTAGACAATAACATTTCGACTTTAGCCAAGTGGTATCACTCTGGAATGTTTTTTCTTAAACAACGCCAACTCTACTTTTATCAACATTAAACTACTTCACCTTCGTTTTGAACAAAGAGTATGTTATGTTTGCATTGCACATTCTCCTCTTGGGATATGAGCACTTCTAAAAAACGGTTCGATTTTTCTTTCAAATTTAGGAAAGATTAAAGCGTTTACCGCCGTATTTTTTTTGATTTTTCCCTCACAATTAGGTTCTTTTCTTTGGTTATATTTCTCACAATAAGGGTATATTACTGTTATTTATGATAATAAATCATGTAGCAAATATGAGGAATATCACGTTTTATCAACATTGCATTTGGTTTTATCTCTGTAAGTTCTTATCATTATAACACACACCCGTCACAAACATACACACTCTTACACATACACTCACTGTGTGAAATCGACATAATATTAGGCATTTATATAGCGCCGTCTATCTAGAAATATTATATTCCAAGGCGCGTTGTTATTACTATCCTTTTTACCCCGGCTTTAGCTTGAGCTGCCTTTCAGCGCTCATGCATTCAAGGAACTGATCGTGCCGGTATCCATTCACCTCACCTGGGTTGAGTGCAGCACAGTGTGGATGAATTTCTTGCTGAAGAAAATTACGCCATGGCTGGGAATTGAACCCACAACCCTCTGTTTCAAAGTCAGAAGACTAATCCACCGGGCCACAACGCTCCACATGAACATGATCATGACGAAAGAGATATGGCAGTCCCAGAGTTTGGAATTGCAGTACATTACGATAATAATTGGGTAATAATATCCAAGGCCTTATGAAGTGCTTAGAGACTTTATGATTATAATGTGATATGCGCCACACAAGAACCGTTTATTATTATTATTAATTGACTTCTGTCAGACTTCCATAAACATACCTTTCATTTACTGTAGATGTACATGTATATCAACACATACATTGTAAACATTCAAATTGCACCAACATATGACCCTGAAACGGATTTGTTTTTAATATTTTATTTGCCAGTGACAATTTTACTTCACTAAAATCATTTTCGTTTTGACAAACAATTCGAAAATAACAAATTATAACACGACACATTATCTTGTATATAGATGTGTTGTGAGTCAGTGGATAAGTCTCCGGACTTTGAACCACACGGTCCGGGGTTCAAATCCCACCGAAGCACTTTCGTCCTTTGGCAATGCGTTTTTCTACATTTGCTATACTCTCCACCCATGTGTAGTAAATGGGTACCAAGTAGGAAGGTGTTCTTTGAATGCTCGAGCATTTTATTAAGCCGGTGTAATATAGTATGCATCGTTTAGAAACATTTGCATTAAGCGCTATATAAATGTTACATATCAATAATATTATTTTGTGACTATCAAATAACACAGCGAAAGTCCAGTTTGAATATCAATAGAACATAGTAACAAAAACAAATCTATATGAAATTTTTTTTAAATCAGATATCAAGTGATAATTATTTGTTATTTTTTTAACATAATGTTCAACAGAATAGCGTAAGTACAACTTATTACTTTTAAGGGTGTTTAATAATGTTTACATTATATAATATATGATATTTGGCATATAAATTGATAAAAGTTGATTTGGCTCCTACAATTTGTTTTGGTATTATTCAATGGTCATGTGAATTGGGAAAAATGTAAAATATTACAATTTATTATGAATCCATCTTACCAATGCAATCAATATTGTTTGTGTCCGGGTACTTGATTTTTTCTGCATGAAAAAAAACGGGAAATAAACAATGAATGTTAAACTTATTAACCGCGAGATTAATACTTAATTTGTTTTGCAATTTACAAAGCTCTGTTTAGATGTGCATTAGGTAACAATTAACTGAACTCTGACTAAAGGCTGATGGTGCCATGTCCCTACTTTCTCTCAACTTATTTTATTACACGAAATCATTATTATCTCATATTTTCATACATGTATGCATAATACGTCTCCCTCGATCAAAACGAATTACAACAATGAATATCTTACTCAATAAATAATTTGTCAATCAAATTACTTTCATTCTTGGTTGATTTTTTTATATCAATATAATTTTATACAATTTAATTTTTCAGTGTTTATTAATCTGATTTTACTTTATCTGTTCAAATCATATATTATTTTTGTTACCTTGAGTTTCCCTTTAAATGCTTCTCGGTCATTATCAATTATTTTCTATAAATTTAGGAAACAATAAAGTGATTGCTGATATAGACCGCAAGAACACGGAGGTATCGATTCTATAGAACTGCCAGTATCGTCATGTGAACGGAAATTTCCCAAAAGGTGGGTTTTAAACGAAGAAAATGATTCGTTGTTCATTTTGTTTTATTTCCATATCTCACAATCAACATAGTCAAATATTTTTTTCCTGCATGGTTCAAAGTATACAGTAGCATCCGCGCATTGCACAGTGCAAACATTGAAAATTAATAAATAATCGAACTGTAAACCATTTGTTTATAATGCATATTTGAATATTTTCAAAGAAAAAAATGTTATGTAGGGAGATAATGGAGGTGACTCATGAGAAGCTAGGCTTGTACATTGCAATCCCGTATAACTTGGATTTGTAGAAAAAAGTATCAAAACAAAATATAAGCCTTATATTTTGTTTCAAATACTTATTTTCTACAAATCAAAGTTATATAGGGAGAAAGTGAAAGGGCAATATTTCTACTAGCTATTAATAGTTTCCGAATGCTAAAAAATAACAATGTTATAAACTTTCCAAAATTTTAATGTGTGATGCCATCACGGTCATGGGAGCACCTACCGTATATTCAATATAATATGAATTTCATAAAATGCAATTTCCTAGATTTTGAAAATTATTTCACCTTTATATATATTCTTGTCATCATCAGACACCATCTTATTCTTGTACATTGCAATCCCATATAACTTGGGTTTGTAGAAACAAAGTCTCAAAACAAAATACAAGCCTTATTCAGTTATTATAAAACATTAAGAAACGGTTTTGCAAGTGGGAGGCTGAGCCCTCAGCCCCCCAGTTCAGCCGCCTCCAGGTTTTAAGTCTATCTGAACACAAATATAGCACATGGCATAACTATGATGGTTTTTATACTTTATGAAGTGAGGATGAAACTAGGTCCATTTTTGGAGTGATTAACTTTTTTCTTTATTTCTTTTGTGCCCCGCCCCAATTTTAAATTCCTGGATCCGCCCCTGACTGATATGGTATTTCTTCATAATTAATGTGCATGATGATGTTTTTGTTCTTATTTAAGATACAAATGATGTCTATATCTTAATATGCTTTTGGGGCATTATTTTGGTTTGGTTTCAACTTATTGTTTGTTTTGGTTTTTATGAATACTTATTTCGAGCCATGTTAAACGAATTATTTACCTACGATGTTATCGGAGGCACTCTGCGCTTCAAACATATTTTGTTTATACTTAGTTCCTACTATGTATATTATTTTTATTATCATTATTATTAATGTAACGGTATATTCTGTCAATTTATTTTTGTTATGCATATAGTGAAAAGCGGAATAAACAAACAATCTGAGCTTACCGTAAATGCTGGATACTGTGGCTCCGTTGAATCGTAAGCCGCATTAGAAAATGAGTAGCTGAAATCCTGGTGGAAAAAAAATGAAAACAAGTGATAAAAGCAAAATAAATGACACATTAAAAATAGATTCACAAATGTTTAAATCATTAATCTCAAAAAAATGAAAAAGAAGCATAATGTTTGAGGCTTAGATTAACGACCAGAAAGGGAAAGATTTAATGTTATATCGAAGTCCTCTCAAAGTCTTATAATGTGATTTGAGAAACAGAGTTCGTAAAAAAATGTTCAGCCAGGTCTAGTTCATGAATGATTAAACTCTATATTCATACATACCGTAAAAGAAAGGGAAAAAATCTGCTCTCATTAGCAACTCGTATTTTTTGCTTAAACAGATATTGGTCAAAGTCATTTCCAGTCACAGAGGGGGGGGGGGGGGGGTGATCGATCAATTTTTCGGATGGGGGGAGTGAAAAAATGAACACAATTTTCGGCGCTACATTTTAAGAAGAGTTCTGCACTCGATGCGCGGCAAAACATTGATAGTTTTAGCATGTTAAGGACGTTCCACAGTTAAAGTGAAATCCATGTCATTTTCACCAAACTTTGCACATAGATACTTTAGAATCTTAATATTCGAAATATGCAAAAATTAATATAGGTCCATGTGCTTGATTTTTTGCTATAGAGCTTCAAAGTTCACCCAAATTGATGTTCTTAAGAATTGCGCATTCAAAAGAATTTGGCATTTTTAGACCGCCCAAGATTACTACAAGGAGTTTAAACCTCTATTACTCAGTCAAAATACATGAAAAAGTCATCAAATTTCGCAAGAGAGTTGATAATTATATCGTTAGAATGGAGAATCTATTTATTGTGGTATTTGTTTGCAATTTTAAGTTTAACAGCACTGTCAGTTCTTAAGAATGGCGTAAAAGATAACAAAATCCCAATCTAAAAAATGTAAAATTTCAGTAACAAACTACAAACGTACAATAAATGCTGCACTTTATTCAAAATCCATGTCATTTTCACCAAAATTTGCAGAATTGTAAAGGAAGGTATACCTAAGACGTACAAACATTAAAAAATAGGGGTTCATGTGCTTGTTATTAAACTATCAGCATATTTATTAGAGCAAATGTGCTTTTTAAAACACAAAAAATGCGCCGAATGCTTAGTATCTATGTGAAGAAAAAATCAAAACCACTCTACCATTTATTCAAACTCGGGGTAATATCGTGCATGATTCTTGGCAGCACTGCAAAGTAAAATATTTTGAAATATAGAGAATATTTTTTTTGAATGGTCCATGGAATAATTCAATTTTTTAGCTTCATGAAATAATGCATCGGATCTGCAGTTAAAGTGCAGAAGATGAGAAAAATCATCTCATACCCGCAGCTAATTAATCACCTATTCATCCATTGTGACGTCAGCGCGCAGAGTGTAAACTATGCGCAGATCATAATGCGCACAAACATAACTGTGGAACGTCCTTAAGTATTTTTATGCCAAGTTTAATGATTATATAGTGCTTCCCAATGCTTTTTAAAACGTATACTTCCATTACATCTTTTGTTTTCAAGTTGTCCTAACTATTGGGGGCAAATCTATGTTTGCCAACAACATTTTCATGGGGGGTGCGGCGTTCACCCCCTTGCCCCACCCCAGATCGACGCCTCTACCGAGTCAAAATATTAGATCAACTTCACTAGAGTTTTTGCATTATTAGCGAGTATTTTAAATGAAAATAAATGGAAGCCTTACTCATGTCCGACTATGTCCATTGAATTGAATTATAATCTTACGAAATTCAATATTTAAACGATAAGATAAAACCATGCAGTTGGAGGCAGGGGTATGGATGTCCAGATGCTGAAAAAAAAATGACCCAAGTTTACATGCGCTCTCTGGTTTTACCAGTAGAATACCTTCACATACAAATAATGATAATAACAGAGTAGATATATATATATATATATATATATATATATATATATATATATATATAGTTTTCAAAGTATTTCAAG
The DNA here is from genome assembly GCF_037042905.1 of Lytechinus pictus. NCBI lineage: Eukaryota > Metazoa > Echinodermata > Echinoidea > Temnopleuroida > Toxopneustidae > Lytechinus > Lytechinus pictus. Next base: position 15,701,892 of record NC_087261.1, on the reverse strand, counting down.
TATGAGAAATTATCATTTTCAACTTGCAACAAATATGACAAGTCGTGCAAAGGTAAAGAGAGAGAGAGAGAGTTTAAAACTAATGATAAACATGTAGTTCTGATACCGGAATAATTTGGATAACGCAACCTCGTTTATTAGTGATTTTAACTTTATTTATTTGGTAATTTATTATTTTAGTATATTTCCTTCTTGGAAAATTTCCTATTTTGTTTCGATCATCCTATTTTCAATGATTATTGTAAACACAAAGCTTATTTAATCTAGGCGACTATTCTCGATCTATACGAATACAGTATCCTTTTTAAATAACAGCAGCAGGAGCAGGGAGGACGCAACGAAGGGGGGGGGGGGGGGTGGGGAGGGGTAGGGCCGTAGGGGCAATCACCAGTAGGATTTTTCAAGTGGAGAAAAATTGGGAAAGAGGAGGGGGAAAAGAGAAGGGGAGAGAAGGTAAGAAAGAAAGAATAGTATAAAAAGGAAAGGGCAGGCCGTATAACGCCAGGCGTAGCGGCAGATCTGGTTCCACCGGCGGTATCCACCGGCATCCACCGGCAGGTATCGTTCTTAACGGCAGATATCATTCTTTACTCGGAACCATATCTGCCAGGTTGCCGCGATTTAATTCTTTTTTATTTACCTATTAAAATAAATGAATAAAAATGGTAGGTCCTATATAATCTTGAAGAAAATGGGTACCGTGTACATGCAGATCGAGAAACGAGAGCAAGAACGATATCTGCGGAAGAGAAATTGGTTCTGAATCCGCCGGAGTTGGATCACGATCCGCCGGCAGATATAGCGTTTCTAGAACCGTATATCTGCCTAGCACCACATCCGCCGCTACACCGGACGTGATAACGCTATAATTCAACCGTGAAAAAAAAATAGATTGACCTTGTCTTGCATGCCTTTATCGAAATGTCCTGAACAGGGCAAGCAGGATATGGAATAGATGTGCTATTAGCAGTGGCGTAGAGACGGGGGGGGGGGGGGGGGGGAGGGGGCTTGAGCAGTGGCGTAGCTAGGATTTTTTTCCTGGGGGGGCACTGGGGGGTCCTTGCTTTTTCAGGGGGGGCACCATTTTTTCGGTGTGTGTGTATGTGTCACAAGGGCGGATCCGACTTTCGCCAATAGGGGACGGTGCCCGAAATTATCTTCACCTATATTTTCCCCGATCAGTCAGACACTTCTTAGTTTTATTCTTATAAAACAACATTAACATGAAATAATCTCATAAACCTTATAAAAAGTGCGAGCGCGAAGCACGAGCGATTTTTTTTTTTACTTTCATGTATTTTGTCCTGAAAATTTAATATTCTGGGCAATGTTATGTGTGATCCTGAACAAGATTCGTATGTAACTAGATGGTTACTGCGAACGCCAAGCGCGAGCAGAAATTTTTATTAACTGTTCTAGCATTATCGAAAAGGGACCTGTTAAGGACTGCTTACAGTTACCCACGAAGACGGTATATATATCAATAATGCGAGCGCGAAGCGCGAGCAAATTTTTTTGACATTCCGACCTAAAAATGGTCATTCTAAGCACTTTTTGTATTAATAAATGGGATAGGTATGTAACTAAACAATTGATGCGAGCGCGAAGCGCGAGAGGTAGAAAATTGAGATTTCAGACCTAAAAGCGGGACACTCTATTCATATTTTGTAAATCATAAATAGGATATAGTTAATTGGGTATCATTAATAATGCGATCATGAAGCGTGAGCAGACAATTATTGCTATTCTGATTTGAAACTGGATAATTTAAGTACATTTTAAATAAAGAACATGCAGGCTATCGCGCCTGTTTTAGATTTAGACCTAGAATCTGGGCATTCTGAATACATTTGTTTAATGGAACATTATGGAATACACCTAGACAATATGAACTTGGCAAATCAAACAATGTGACCACGCAGCGTGAGCTTAAAATGCTGATATGTAAACCATAAAAACGGACATTTTACAGAGCACTTAAATTTGTAAATGAAAAACAAATAATGAAAGCTCGATGTCCGAGCTAAAATATGTTTTGTATATAGACTTCAAAACTTGCTCCATATCAGCCTATTGAGCAAGATATGAATCTCATCGAACAGGTCATTCTGGCGCGAAGCGCAAGCAAAAATTTTATATGGTAACATGAAAGATTTTTTTTTTGCAAGTCTTCCCCTCACATTATTTCATTCACTCGTCTTCCTCCTCTTATTTTCCTCTTCTTTTTTTTCTTCTGTATTTCTTCTTTTTTTCTTTTCTTCTTTCTCTCTTTTTTTTTTGCTCTGCCAATTTTTTTCAGGGGGGGCACCTGGGGGGGCACACCAAATCTCAGGGGGGGCACGTGCCCCCCCATGCCCCCCCGTAGCTACGCCACTGGGCTTGAGGTCATGGACCCCCTAAAATTTTCACGATTTAGAAAAAATAGGAGAAAAAAGAAAAGGAAAGGAGGCTAAATGTGATAGTATTTCATAAATGCCGTGCCAAAATGCATCCCAAATTATCATTGATGCCATTTAATCATTAAGCCAAAAAATATATTTACTGAACTTGTTATGTTTTTTTTTCGTTTTTTTTTGGTATTGATATTGTAAATTGACCAATTCAGCCCTGCTGCTGGTCAATATATGTGCGTATACCAATGAATAATGAATAATAATAATAATAATGAATTAATTTTGTCAAACTTTTTGTTCACTCGCTGGTAGCTTTTTCGAAATTGTACCCTTTATTCCATGTCTGCCCATCATTTTTTTTTTTTTTTTTTTTTTTTTTTGGGGGGGGGGGGGGGGGGGGCTCATAACACTTCTTGCTTTTATCATTGAACTTGTACCATGGTAGTAGAACTGAATTCGAAGGGAGAAGAAAAGAGGTTTCCATTGCAATGCTGACCATGTGAGTGGGACAAGTCTTTATCATCATTATCTTGTCAAATTTGAGTTAATATTTCCGACTTTCAACCTATCGCGTGAAGTAAACATCCCTTGTAAAAAAAATTAGGGAAGTAGTTAAAATATAGTTAACAGAAATCGAGCATTATCACTCATGGATGCATGCTAAACTTTTCAGGCTTGGCCGTAAAATATTCCTTGATTACATAGATACTCATCATCATATTACTCCTACAATGAAGGAAAATATACTGGCAATAATTTGTTGATCTACTTCGAATCCCTCTAGCTCGTGTGCTGTGATTTCGAAGTGATTATTTCACAAAAGGGAATAAAAAACCTGAAATAAACTTTGATATATTGATTCTGGTCGCCTTTTCAACAGTCTTAGCAAACAAAGGTTCAATGCATAAAACCATTAGGTGGAGTAAGAGATAAGACTATGTCACTCGAAACAATCAGAAGTATCATCACCATTATCGAGATTGTGTTAGAGCTCCTGGTGATAATAAAATTCAATCTTTGATCGTTATTTTATCAGACAAACAAAGAAAAATTTGTGCCAGAACACGCTGTGACGTTGCAAAGATTAATTGAAGGCAAGGGGCATATAATGTCTGAGGTAACGTCGGATAGCTGAGCTGGACATGCTGGAGTCCTAGTTGAACTACTTTCTGTTTCTTCAACCAGGATTCAACATACTGATCATAATAGTCTTTATTTCGTATAGGATGATAAATTATTTTGTCGAATTGATTTTTTTCGTAGCTTTTCATGCCAAAATCACAAAATGGTCACAGAATGTCTCCCAAACATTGTAAAAAAAAATGGTAATCTTCATATTCATTTCTAATTAGTGCATTATGTATCAAGTCAAGTTTACAACGCATGAGTCTATTTAAGGACTGTCATTGACCTAATGTATTTGGAGGACATTGCCCCCTTAACGATTTGAGACCTAAATAAAACCCCGACGACTACAACATGTATATTGTTGTGTTTTTAAAATTCGACCTTTGATATGAACAGATAATACGAATATTCTAAAATGATTCAATATTTTCAATGCAAATATAACCTTATCTGTCATAATTATTTGGACTGATATAATTACAAGCACTGATTTAGGATAAACGATTTAAAGGAAGCTATCGACCGACATGAAATTTAATAGTAAGAAATAACGCCCGAATATGATAACGTAAATGGTGCCATCTTTGAAATAAAAACATGAAATAACGTATCTTCCTGGGGTGAATAGCCGTTCGAACATGAAAAATGTGGTATAGCAAGGTTTTAGAAAAGATTATCGCATCAACTTGATAAAACCGAAAAATTGAAGGTTATTACATGCTATATCAAATATAACGTGTGATAATTACGTAATATCTATAAAGCGTGGACCGCCGACATTGGAGGTTAAGACAATCTTGTTAAGTGACTGACCGATAAAATGAAATATTTGCCTTTTTTCATTTATTCATATTCAAAAGATAATCATTTACCTGATTGATTAATTTATATATTGATTTATTTGCTATTAGTATCTTTAGTACTAATTATTTAGTAATTCATTCATTTATTAACTTATTCATTTAACTTTAATATTCTATTTAATTCATTCCTCCTTTTTTTTTTTTTTTTTGGGGGGGGGGGGGGCTTATAAATAATAAACACACTGATACACTTGTTATATAATTGACAGTCACGTGTTGGGTGGAGGGAGTACGTGCGGGTGGGTTACCATTGTCACTGGTGACTGATGTGTAGTTGCGTTGTGTATATAGGTTATTGCCTTCAACCGTGGACATAGTGGACGTGTATGACAAAAGTACTATCGAGCCAGGGACGTTTGGTAAAAAGTGGACGGTTCTCGTATTCGAGCCTCTCAAATGATGCAAATTGATGGCGCGATAATGATTTGAAAAGTGGGTAAAAATGTATACCTCCACATCTTCCTCTACTTTATCATTATCACACAAACAAACGTTTGTTTGTGTGTGTATTCTTGTTAGTTCAATACAATACAAGTTGGAAAGTGTTGTACGCTCGTTAAAAACTCCAGGTAAGTTTGACACTAAAAAAACAGACGCATCTTTAAAGGTCAAGTCCAGAAAAATGTTAATTTAAATCAACAGAAAAAATCAAACAAGCATAACGCTGAAAATTTCATCAAAATCGGATGTGAAATAAGAAAGTTATGAAATTTTAAACTTTCGGTTGTTTTTCACAAAACACTTATCATGCACAACTCAATGACATGCAAATGAGAGTCGATGATGTCCCTCACTCACTTTTTTTTTATTATACAATATTTCGATTTTTACAGATTTGACAATAAGGACCAACTTGACTGAACCATAAAATGTTAAGACAATCGTAATTCCTCGTGTTCAGGGAGGAATGAAACTTTGTTTCACAGGATAATTAGGAGAAAAAAAGGAATATTTCATATTTCATATAATGAAATACAAAAGAAATAGTGAGTGAGTGATGTCATCAGTCCCTACATTTGCAAACAGACCAGGAACCCGTTTCATGAAGGACTTGCAACTATTGTAACTTTGCCATTATGGCAACTACCATGGAAACAAGACTCAGCAGCCAATCATAATCAAGGTTACAATGGTAGTTGCCATAATGGCAAAGTTACAACAGTTGCAAGTCCTTTATGAAACGGGCCAAATGATGTGCATAGATAACTTTCTGATTTTACATCCGATTTTAATTAACTTTTAACTTTTCAGTGTTATGCTTGTTGGATTTTTGTCTTTTTATTAAATTATTTCTTTCTTGGGGTTGACTTGTCCTTTAAGTCATACTCTATAACGGATCAAAGATAATCTGGAATACGGACAGATGTGATCCGACCCAGAACGCACCATTTTTAGGTCGGGTCATTTCAGGGGTAAAATCTTCCACACGCTGTCACGCACACGTTCCCAAACGCACTCACACAGTCACATGATCCGCGCACCAACAATCTCCATCTGTCGCAATAAAACAGCAACGATAATAATTGACTTACATACTTACAATAATGTAAAATACGTGATTATGGGTGGCTTGCAAAAAATATTTTGTAATGTGTTCGCACAATAACGAATTTAATGTCCACTATATCAATTCAAAGTCATACTCCTTTCCTGTATGAATATGAAGTGGTAAATCGAAAGTAGTTGCAGTCAACACTTATTTCATGAGAAAGTATCTAAAACAAGGGTTAATAGTCACTGTATCATCGTCGATCTGGATCTGGGGCCCGTTTCATAAAGGACTTGCAACTGTTGTAACTTTGCCATAATGGCAACTACCATGGTAACCGGGCTCAGCAGCCAATCACAATCAAGGTTTCCACGGTAGTTGCCATAATGGCAAAGTTACAACAGTTGCAAGTCCTTTATGGAACGCGTCCCTGGTATACAATTATATACTAAACTGAAATTTGTGAAAACAATAATGTGAATTTTAAGCTAAAAGACAAAACTGTTACCACACTGAAGATCACCAACACAACCTATGCACATGCGGGACAGTGTTTTATTATAAAAGACCCGACATCCTGCCCGAACTTGTTTTGCTAAATTCTCAGCAATCACAATTTTTTTCTATACAATCGTTCGACATATATATTCTTTTAGAATATTTTAGTTGGGATCATGGGTGGTCGTTTGATTGGATTCTGTACGAACTCATTTGAAATCGTTTTAAAGTACATTACTGTCATTTATCTATAAAGCGTAATACTATACTTTGAGTCAGTTATACACGTATGTGTATCCCGATCAGAATAAGGGGCGATTGAGGAAAATTGATGGGTAAAAGCGATCCGGTCTGACGAGGGAAGCGTTGGTGCTTTATTCCATTTTATTTCTATTTTTATAATTGATAAATGATCTGTAAGGTGGTTGTCACATGCCCACCCCTGCGAAGTAGCCATTGATGCCAATGGGAGGGGGGGGGGGGGCTTTGATTGCAGTTGCCTCTTTCTTTGAAAGTGCTAAGGAAAAAAAGAAAATGAAAATGAGAAACAAAGAAAAAACAATTCTGAATACTAAGTATCTCCAAATACATTTTCATTTCAAAGGTTTTTTTTCCGTTGTTGTAAATCTGCCCCGCTATGCCATGTTGTGTCCCTCAAAGTTTTGGCCAATAATTACGACGCTGCAAGTAAACATCGCAAAAAAAAAAATGGGGGTGGTTACCTGTTTTTCATCCATGTTGGAATAAACAAAAATCCCCAAAACACCGGATGACAAATAAAGATGACTTCTGAAGTGCTGACTGCTATCTCTATTAAACTATGCCAGCCATTCAATTGCGTTTTTGAACACAAAATAAAATGAAATAGGTGGAAAGACGTATTCCAGACCGATCGCTCTCAATATGCGATGCTCCCAGAGGCTGAATGTTGGTTACATTCGAGTTGTTGTAGGTATCCAAGAGAGTTGGGGCGCAGATGATCCGAGCGGTAGCATATACACAAACCTAATGACCCACCGGGTTTACAAGTAATTAGTATTCGTGTTTGCAAGGAATAATAACTCCCCTGTCTATGGCGCGCGGACAAGTTCGCAGTGATTCGTCACGAGTTCGAGAATGCGGAAAACACACAATGTTTTACCCGAGTCGGATGCACCCTTAAAAGGTGGCTATTTTTCATCTTCAAGAGGATTCTTTGAGGGCTTTGATAAACTGAACCGTCTCCCCAGAAGGTCATGTGCAATTTAATGAGACACATTGAAATGTTATGAACCTTCGCAAAGCAACATTTTTCAACCATTGAGATATCATTACAATGGTCACGAGTATGTAACTATGTTTCATCATTCAACAAATTTCTCACTCATGAACTGAAAATTCAAGATGATTTTTGGTCGTGATTACTAAAAATCCGATTTTTCAATAAAAAGCCTCACTAGTTCCAAATCATTTTACCTATATCACTCTTTTACATGAGACTGTCATTAAACAAACACTGTCTAACCATATTATGACATCTAAAACAAGTTTGATAACAAACCCAGGGTAGAGTCAGTTGGATAATATACCTAACAGGTCATAACCATATACACTCGGCAAAAAAAGTTCTTGGACACTTATAAAAGTTAAAATATTCCATATAGATATTTGATTAAAGGCAAATTATTGTATGTCAAAATGACCAGACAATATTCCTCTTCCAGTATGACATGACATTTTCATGTGAACAGTCAGGCATGGGTGGTTAAATGATTTAAACAATATCAATGTCAGTAAAAACAATTGCAAGAAATGGACCTTTCAAATGCTAATGATCATGGCCATCCTGTATGCATACATTCAACAATTTCAACAGATTGTTATCATTTGAATTGAATGCTTATAGGGATGCATCATGAGATGCATAATGAGATGGATCATTTGGACACTCACTTTCAAGATGAAGCTTTCCAACCAAGAGCGTGCAAGAGCAATAGGAATGTTGCAGTCTGGGCAGTCATTTAGACAAGTGGCTCGATATTACCAAGTTTCACCAACAACAATTTCAAATTTGAACCAGCAGTATTTGGCTACTGATGAAGTTAGAGACCGCCCTAGGAGTGGTCGACCTAGGGCCACCACCCCTGCAGAAGATAGGAGGATAAGGATAATTTTCTTTTGCTTATGCCAAGATACTGAAATTTGACATTTTTTTCATCGACTAACTTTGACTTAAAATTCCAGTGGAATAGTGATGCATCCAAGATGGATAACTTTCTTTTCACTTTTAGAGTGGTATTTGCCTTTAAGTTTGCTTTTATCGTTTAATGGATATTTATGCCATACAAACTTTCACAACTGAAAGAATGACTGATCGTTTTCTTGCAATTTTCTTTTACTGACATTGCTATTGTTTAATGCCTGTAACCAGCCATGCACTGACTGATCAATTTCTTGCAATTTTCTTTTACTGACATTGCTATTGTTTAAAGCATTTAACCACCCATGTATGACTTTTCACATGAAAATGTCACGTCATACTGGAAGAGGAATATTGTCTGGTCATGTTGACATACAATAATTTGCCTTTAATCATATATCTATATGGAATATTTTAACTTTTATAAGTGTCCAAGAACTTTTGTTGCCGAGTGTAGAACAACCAGTCACTAATTTGGGTTAAGGCCTTTTAATATTTGGAACATAGGAGGGCAAAACTCAATCAAATTTTGATGGTCTCTACGCATATATGTCAAGGTGACATGCGAATTCAGAATTTGTGATTACTAAGAGGATTCTGTGAGGGCTTTGATAAACTGAACCGTCTCCCCAGAAGGTTTTGTGCAATTCCATGAGACACATTGTAATGTTATGAACATTCGCAAAGCAACATTTTTCAACTATTGAGCTATCATTACAATGGTCACGAGTATGTAACTATGTTTCATCATACAAACAATTTCTCACTCATGAACTGAAAATTCAAGATGATTTTTGGTCGTGATTACTAAAAATCAGATTTTTCAATAAAAAGCCGCACTAGTTCCAAATCATTTTACCTATATCACTCTTTTACTTGTGACTGTCATTATAACCATATGACATCTAAAACAAGTTTGATAACAAACCCAGGGTAGAGTCAGTTGGTTAATACCTAACACTGAGTCATAACCATATAGATCAACCTGTCACTAATTTGGGCTAAAGCCTTTTAATTTTTGGAACATAGGAGGGCAAAACCCAATCAAAGTTTGATGGTCTCTACGCACATCTGCTCATTAAGGTGACATGTGAATTCAGAATTTGAGAATAGTATGAGGATTCTTTGATAAACTGAACCGTCTCCCCAGAAGGTCATGTGCAATTTCATGAGACACATTGTAATGGTATGAAATTTCGCAAAGCAACATTTTTTCAACAATTGAGATATCATTAAAATCGTCACTAGTAATTTATCACGTTTCATCATACAATATTTTTTCTCCCTCGCAGCGCTCGCTCATCGAACGGAAATTTTAGATGATTTCCTGTAGTGAATACTCAAATCCCATTATTCAAAAAGTCCGCGATAGTTCCACATCAGCCTTCTTACACATGTGACTGCCATTAATCAAACACCGTCTAACCACGACATCTAAAACGAGTTTGTTAGCAAACCCGGGTTTGCTATCAAACTACCCGGAGTATAATTACATCTTTACAAAGAGAAATCAAAGGTTAGTTTTATTGGGAGCTAAAATAAATTGACCATCCGTCACCGCTGTTAGCTTTAGTATCATAATTATATTTGTTGAGTATTAAGTAAGGCGACTAAGAAGTTCTGTAAATCTGGCATGAAAGAGATTGTGGGTGAATTAAACTCATGGGAAAGCAAATATATCGATAATTAAATTTGGGATCGCTGGAATAGGTTCGGCCAATCCACCATGAGCGAAAAAAATGAAATAAATAAATCAAGAGTTTACGTGTTGACAACCAAGAAGAAAGAGACAAGAATACTCCCCAATGTTTTCCAAGCAAGACGCAAACATACACACCAAAGCATTTTTTGATCATAGCCTGTTTTCGGTTCCAAAGATATAAGCCTCGTTCAGACGCGAAGATCCTAGTAGGAGTAAAACTCTTTTATGAATGGATTAAAATTCCAAGGATATTATCTTGTTATCGACCCAGACGTCGACTGTTTTTGGTTGGAAGAAGCCCAACAGTCTATAGAGGCCGTTCTCATTACGCTTTCTAAAACTAGTTTACTGGAAACCGATTCAGGAAACCGCTTTGGAAGATCGCTTTGCTAGCGTTCTCACTTGATCACACGAAAGTGGTTTTCAAAATCACTTCACGTAAAGCGCTCTTGTTGCTATGGAAACGCTCTCAGCGCGAAATTCGAAACCGCAGCATAGGCATTCTACACCTGTCGTGTGGAGTAGCGCGCTCAAAATGTGCGAAGATCGCTTCCCGAAGAACGGTTGTGTCCTCACTTACGCTTAAACCAGTTTAACGAGGCAAAGCGATCTTGAAAACTACATCGCGAGGTGGTTTTCCAAACTGGTTTGGAAGATCGCTTCCAAGACCGCTTCGACCGTTCTCACTACGCGTTAAACTAGTTTCCACTAAACTAGTTTCCAGTAAACTAGTTTTAGGAACGTAGTGAGAACAGCCTCTTTAGGAAAGGTCGGAGGAGTGTCCGTCTGTAATAGGTCAATGGACTGTGTTACTGACCTTCCTCCGACCAAGATACTCCTGGGTGTAAACCAGTAGGAGTATCTTGGTCGGAGGAAGGTTGGAGTTGGAGTAACTCTGCCCAGACGGGCACTACTTCGACCTTTCCTCCGATCATGCCGACTGGGCTTCCTCCGATCCTTCCTTCGACCTTAACAGCCTACCTCTGGGTCGTGATAAATATCTTTGGAATTTTAATTCGAGCGTTACTCCCACTAGGATCCCCGTGTCTGAACGAGGCTATAGTTAATGTTGAGTGCTGTCAACAACTGGTCTGACAGTTTCACCTTTCCACTATTAATTTGGTTTTTACCTTGTGAGCGTTCGCCTTCTCCTTCTGCAGGCTTCTTCAGACTAACGCTGACTCGACGTAGATGGGGGTAGTATCTGCAGCGCGGAAGTCCGTGAGAGTCTGAAGCTCTTATTGGCTCAATGGTAATGATTAATGTTCTAATCAATTGTCAATTCGTATACTTACTATCTGCCTTACGCTTAGATACCGTAATGACACAGTCATACTGATATGACGAGTACCGACTGCAAACCGAATGACGAAACGCCATTCGAAGTAACGTAATAGATAATAGCTAATACCCAGGTAACAAGCCAACGTTGGCTCTACGTTGGAAACTTGAAAGTCGTTGGACGTTGGAAAAACTTGATGGATTTACGTTGAATCGACGTTGGAAACTTGTTTGATGGAAAGATGATGGACAATCAACAATAACACGACGTTGGCAACGTTGGAAACTGGTTAGTTGGAGAGTTGTCGGACAGTCGACAATGTCTCAACGTTGACAAACACTAGCGTACCTACGGGGGGGGGGGGGCAGAGGGGGCACTCTGCCCCCCCTGACGAGCCACAACCCATACAAAAGACATATACCTGCCCCCCTGACGAGCTTAAAAGACCTTTTTTGCCCCCCCTGACGACGAACTTGAAGACTTTTAATGCCCCCCCTGAAACACCTGAAGACCTTTTTTTTTTTTTTTTTTGCTTGTCAAATTATTTTCTGGTACGAGAACCTACTTTTTTTATTGAACACCTTTTTTTTTTTTTTTGCTTGTCAAATTTTTTGGCGGCCGATTTTGCCCCCCCCTGTGAAAAATCCTAGGTACGCCACTGTTGACAAAGTTGAAAACTAGTTTGTTCGAGATTTGTTGAACGGTCGACAATGGCACAACGTTGGAAATGAGTAAGTTTGAGATTAGTTGGATAGTCGACAATGACACAACGTTGAAAACTAGTGTGCTGGAGATTTGTTGATCAACCGACAATGGCACAACGTTGACAAAGTTGGAAACTAGTTTGTTGGAGATTTGTTGGACGGTCGACAATGGCAAAACGTTGGAAACTAGTAGGTTGGAGATTAGTTGGATAGTCGACGATGACACAAGGTTGGCAACGTTGGAAACTAGTTCGATGGAAAGTTGTTGAGCAACCAACAATGGCACAACGTTGACAAAGCTGGAAACTAGTTCGATGGAAAGTTGTTGAAGAAATGACACTGGCACAACGTTGGAAACTGGTAGGTTGGAGATCAGTTGGATAGTCGACGATGACACAACGTAGGCAATGTTGGAAACTAGTTCGATGGAAAGTTGTTGATCAACCGACAATGGCACAACGTTGACAAAGTTGGAATTAGTTTGATGGAGATTTGTTAGATAGTCGACGATGGCACAACGTTGGAAACTAGTGTGTTGGAGATTTGTTGGACGGTCGACACTGGCACAATGTTGGAAACTGGTAGGTTGGAGATCAGTTGGATAGTCGACGATGACACAACATTGGCAACGTTGGAAACTAGTTCGATGGAAAGTTGTTGAACAACAGACAATGGCACAACATTGGAAACTAGTGTGTTGGAGATTTGTTGGACAGCCAACAATGTCACAACGTTGGAAACGTGTTTGATAGGGTAGTTGTTGAACAGCCAACAAAGGCACAGCGTTGACTATGTTGGAAACTAGTTCGATGGAGAGTTACTGAACAACCGACAACAGAACAACGTTAGAAACTATTTTGTTGGAGATTTGTTGGACAGTCGACAATGGCAAAACGTTGGAAACTAGTAGGTTGGAGATTAGTTGGATAGTCGACGATGACACAAGGTTGGCAACGTTGGAAACTAGTTCGATGGAAAGTTGTTGAGCAACCAACAATGGCACAACGTTGACAAAGCTGGAAACTAGTTCGATGGAAAGTTGTCAAAAAACTGACACTGGCACAACGTTGGAAACTGGTAGGTTGGAGATTAGTTGGATAGTCAACAATGACACAACGTTGACAAAGCTGGAAACTAGTTAGATGGAAAGTTGTTGAACAACTGGCACTGGCACAGTGTTGGACACTGGTAGGTTGGAGATCAGTTGGATAGTCGACGATGACACAACATTGGCATCGTTGGAAACTAGTTCGATGGAAAGTTGTTGAACAACAGACAATGGCACAACATTGGAAACTAGTGTGTTGGTGATTTGTTGGACAGCCAACAATGTCACAACGTTGGAAACGTGTTTGATAGGGTAGTTGTTGAACAGCCAACAAAGGCACAGCGTTGACTATGTTGGAAACTAGTTCGATGGAGAGTTACTGAACAACCGACAACGGAACAACGTTGGAAACTATTTTGTTGGAGATTTGTTGGACAGTCGACAATGGCAAAACGTTGGAAACTAGTAGGTTGGAGATTAGTTGGATAGTCGACGATGACACAAGGTTGACAACGTTGGAAACTAGTTCGATGGAAAGTTGTTGACCAACCAACAATGGCACAACGTTGACAAAGCTGGAAACTAGTTCGATGGAAAGTTGTTGAAGAACTGACACTGGCACAACGGTGGAAACTGGTAGGTGGGAGATCAGTTGGATAGTCGACGATGACACAAGGTTGGCAATGTTGGAACTAGTTTGATGGAGATTTGTTAGATAGTCGACGATGGCACAACATTGGAAACTAGTGTGTTGGAGATTTGTTGGACGGTCGACATTGGCAAAACGTTGGAAACTTGTAGGTTGGAGATTAGTTGGATAGTCAACAATGATACAACGTTGACAAAGCTGGAAACTAGTTAGATAGAAAGTTGTTGAACAACTGACACTGGCACAACGTTTGAAACTGGTAGGTTGGAGATCAGTTGGATAGTCGACGATGACACAACATTGGCAACGTTGGAAACTAGTTCGATGGAAAGTTGTTGAACAACAGACAATGGCACAACATTGGAAACTAGTGTGTTGGAGATTTGTTGGACAGCCAACAATGTCACAACGTTGGAAACGTGTTTGATAGGGTAGTTGTTGAACAGCCAACAAAGGCACAGCGTTGACTATGTTGGAAACTAGTTCGATGGAGAGTTGCTGAACAACCGACAACGGAACAACGTTGGAAACTATTTTGTTGGAGATTTGTTGGATAGTCGACAATGGCACAATGTTGACAATGTTGGAAACTAGTTCGATGGAAAGTTGTTGAACAACCGACAATGGCACAACGTTGACAACATTGGAAACTAGTTTATTGGAGAGTTGTTGACAGTTAACATTGAACACAATGTTGGAAACTATAGTTTGTTGGATATTTGTTTGACAGTCAAAACAATATCCCGGCATAATATACACAGTGTTGAGAACGTTATAAACTGGTTCATTGGAGAATTGATGTACAGACGACAACTACTCGCATAATTTCCAATGGGCCGGGCCAAGGGAGGAGGGGGGTCGATCAAGTAGTTATTTAGCTTGTCTATTCATGTCACCCTTGTATCTTCCCAGAAATAAGGGGAAAAGAAATCGAGAAAGAAGGAAAATAATGGGAAGGGAAAGAGGAATTAAAAGGGGAAAACAAAAATAAAGACGGGATAGCGCTGCACCGGGGGCTGCAAATGTGTCGATTAATATAGGAAATAAAGGAGAAAAACAAGAAAACAAATGCAGTTCAAGACCAGAATTTCCAGAAAAGTACGAGATATACATGTAGGTCTACCGTCACATAGCTAGAAGAAATTGAAGAAGGAAATACAAGCAACAAATGTGCCTATTTAAAAATACCATACTATTCTGATGCGCAGAATTAGTCGCGACGTCTGACTCCTTCTTCTGTGTAGTCTGCTTCCTTCAATTTTGAACTTGAAGAATCTGGCAGAATTTGGACTGGATATAGACAATTAAATTTCCGAATATCTAGTGATCTGGCACAGTACTTATAAGCTGCATAATTTATTTAGGACCTACAATCTGAAATGTTCTTTGCACTTGCAGATAGTCGGTAACTGCAACTGTTGATCCCCTCCGAAAGATCCCGGAGTCAGCTTCTGTGCGCATACAGTCCGACGCTAGTATTTTCGTGTAAGTACTTAACACCAGTCACTGCACTGCCTCCTTAATCCTTCCAGTATTTATTACCACTACCAGAGACCACGCGTGATGAATACCGTAGCATTTGATGAATAGCATACTTTCACATGCACAGGTTGAGACTCTCTAGTCCCTACTCTAGATCTCGTAGTTCATCTAGTAGAGACACATCACTCATTCAGGAACGAGTATGCGATACTAAGGGCAAGGCAACAGTCATTGGGTGATTTCAATTCAAGTACAGTGTTGAAATCTGGTGTTAGTGTTGTGACAACACCGTACTTGAAATCAGGCTGGTGTTGGGATTGACCTCGGAAAATATGGTGTATTTCCGGCAGTTTGTGTTGAAGGCTGGTGTTGATTGTCATCTGCTGAACCCAACACTGCGGCTGCATGGTTCATGGTGTTGACTATCTACGTGCAATTTCCCCATTCAGCAACACCGACCCCCAGGGATTGGGAGAATCGTGATTTAACGTTCGGTGTTGATGAACTGTAGCTCACGAACAGGGGGCGAACACGACGAACCATACCCGTAAAATTGTCTTTTACAGTTAAGATGAGAGCAAATTATTAAAGTTTTAATACATTTTAATGAAAAATGATATTACGCTCGGTGTTGGAGCTCAGTTCAGCAGCCCTTTCACGCTCTCAACACCGAACACCTTACTTGAAATCACCCAATGACTTGCTTCCTGGCATTCCTGCCTTATTTATTATACGCTGCCTTGAATTGACCTGGTCGGTCCTGCCTGGCCTAGCCTGGACCGAGTGTTTTCCAACTGCAGTCAAACCTGTAGGTGCTACGTGAGGCATGCTTACACTTAACGCTGAAATATCATTTAAGAGTTATTGCACGAGCGAGACTAGGCCATGGCCATGCATATTAGGATCTCAGTTGACTTCTATCTTAATCAAAAAGAGGCGCTCTTAAGTTACAGTAGGCAGTAGCTACGTTACTCTGAGTGAGGCCAAGTAACGCGACCTCCTTTTTAGAATTTGTTAATACTGAGAGACTGCAATTACACATGTGAGTTTTTGTGATGATTACTGACGTTGCAATTGGCATTGCATACCGAGTCATCAAACAATTGTAGACAGAAACAGAGATTGCAACTCACAAGAAAATGTAATACATCTCAATTCGTATTACATATGCCTATTTGGTATTACTTGTTTGAGAAAAAGAGGATGTCAAAAAAGTTTAAATGCTAAAAAGGCCTCAATAAATATCACACGCAATTCTCTTGATTCCTCTTAATTATGTGAAGAGACTTGTAACAGAAATAATGAAAAGAAATGAATAGCTGTAATACCTGCCTATGGATGCTTCTGAACGCAGTCTAAGACTCTAGTTGTAATGTTTTATTTTTGACAGAATCGTGAACAGGTTACAGATGATGATGGCACAGTGTTGAAAACTGTTTGATGGAGATGGCGCATCGTTGGATTTGTTTAAAATTAGACCAACAAAGAATCAACGTTACACCAACGTTGAACTGATATTAGACAAACATTGAATCAACGTTTACGCCAACGTTGGACTAACATTGGACTAACGTTGAATCAACTCTCCATCAACATTGGACCAACATTAGACCAACGTTGGATCAACGTTACCCAAAGTTGGACCAACATTGCACCAACATTGGTCCAACGCTGCCATACCTGCCTCATCTGGACATGATTATGCACTCATGAATATTCATTACATCAGTAAATGACCAAAATTATAGGTAATATTGCTATAATGATTAAAATATTTATGTTTATTCAATATTTCCACCATGAAAAGTTTCAGAAAAGTATGTGGCTCCATTACCATATCATTTATAATCAAAACATATAATTCTAAGGGTAATTTTCAAGGTTAAATGTGGAAAATGATATTAACTGCATTCTGCCAAGTATAGCAAAGTTGCTCTATATATAGGAGTCTATGAAAGAAATCAGTGAATAGGTGTAGGATGATAGGAATATGATGTAGGATTAGGATGTAGGATTTTAGGAGAAGATATAATGATAAAGATTAGAATGCAGTGTCGTAACGGTGGACTTCACCTTGAAACCAATTAATGTTTTGTTAATTATTGCCATACGTTGGAACAACGTTGGAGCATTGTTGGAGCAACATTGAGACAACGTTGTAACAATGTTGGAGCAATGTTGCCAGACAGCGTTGGAGCATTGTTGCTGGACAACGTTGAACCAACGTTGTAATCATAGTTGGACTGACGGTGTATGCGCGTGCACTTCAATCGCTGCTGCAACGTTGCCCATCAACGTTGCAGCAACGCTGTTATTGATGGCTCAGCCGACATGAGACCAACGTTGGAGCATTGATGGTGGACAACGTTGAACTGACGTTGGGAATGTTGTTGGTCTGACGATGTATGGACGTGCACTTCTATCGATGAAGCAACGTTGTTTGCCAACGTTGTAGCAACGATGTATTTGACTATTTAGCCAACATTGGATCAACGTTGCCAGACAACGTTGGAACATTGTTGCTGGACAACGTTGAAAAGACGTTGGAAACGTTGTTAACGTTGTTGGTCTGACGATGTATGCGCTTGCACTTCTATCGATGATGCAACGTTTGCCTGCCAACGTTGAGGCAACGTTGGGAAAAAAATTCCCAACGTTGATCCAACGTTTTTCCAACGCTGTATTGTTACCTGGGTAGCTTAGATGGGTCTAAAGTCGGCTTTGTTGCTATGACTGCAGCATGAAGGAGCAGGGAAGTGCCTTCCAACGTGTCCAAAGATTTACAGTATAGGAAATGGACACAGTAGATAATTACTGAAAATTTTACAAACTGGCAAATGGCTGCATAGAAAATTTGATTAATTCTTGCATATGAAATACGACCTCGCGGTATAATTAAGAATATATTCTGGTTGAAAACACTGTTCGATTAGACAATTCTCAACAACCGCCATTTATATTAGTCAAGAGTCAACTTCAGCAATTATAAACAGCACCCTCTTTCAATTCATATTCATCCACTCAAGGTATCACAGGCCTAATTCATTTCCCATAGACTCGTGTGTTAAAGTGGCACTTAAAAAAAATCATGAAAAATAAGAAGGAAGTTCGAGGGTTGAATGTTTACTACCGGTGGATAGGATATATGTCTGACATTCCATATCTGACCAGAAAAGGGTACCTCGACCGGCTCATTTTAAAAATAAATCGGCATTTATAAAGACTACACCTGACGGGATCAAATTGGCGCAAATATTCACTACTGAATGATACGCGCCGTATAAGCTAAAACAACAACAAATTCATCAATTGAGAGAGTAAAATGGCCCTAATTCTTCCGCCAGTAAAAAAGTAGTTCCAAAGTGGTGATATATCTTTCCAAGTTGGAAAAAGGAAGTTCAGTAGGTACCCTCCCTAGAATAAGTGTTAGATTGTCAGTCACATTCATTTATTTTTGTCAATCAGCAATATCAAATTTAAAAATGGGTTGGCTCGAATGAATATCTTTTGCCTGCCAGTTGTAATTAGGCCCGTGTAACCTCAACATTTTCAAACGCAATACTTTATAATTTTTTTTTCTGAATATCGCCAAAGTCTCTACAAGGGGAAGACTGGACATTTCAGGGATTTGATGAAATCCTGAACTTCGTACATAGAGAAGGGCGCCAAACAGTGTTGGGTAGGGAAACTTCGAATTAGTATATTGTCATAGGGGTGTGTTATATGTTTGAATCGAAACTAATCTTCATTTATGGAATATCAATTGTGAGGTATCTCAAGGATCGTGTACAAAACATGGATTCATGACAAATCGTAAAGAAATTTGTGATGCACTGCAAAAACTCCGTTGTTGATTTAACACCAGTCCGGAATCTATAAATGTCCACACCAGAGAAGTACTGAAACAACACCAGTTTGGAATCAAACCGATGCTGTTTTAATACTAATTGGTGTTGTACAAACACCTATCTGGTGTTAGACCATAACGAAACTGGTGTTGTTTAACACTTCTCTGGTGTGGACATATATAGATTCCGGGCTGGTGTTAAATCAACACCAGAGTTTTTGCAGTGTGGTTCTGAAATGAAAAAAAAATAATAAGAAGAATGGTACCAAGGAAGATAATAGAAAAGACACTGAGACATCTATTTATGATTTTTTTTTCCAAGCCCATCAAAAGCAAAACCATAGAAAAATAAAGAAAACACAATAGTATTCCTTATAATATTGAATTTAAAGGAGAATGAAACCCTTGAAACCAGCTGAACCCATATCAAAGAGAAAAATCAAAGAAACATATTGTTGAAAGTTTGAGGAAGATTGAATGAATAATAAGAAAGTTATGAGCATTTGAATATTGAGATCACTAATGCCATGTAGTTCCTCCCATTGGCAATGCGTCCAAGATCTGTGATGTCACACACGTACAACTCCCTCATTACTTTAGTACTTATTTCACCTATATTCCTCACTTTTATAGAATCTATCACAAGGTGAGGTGTTCTCTTTATGAGAGGACAAGTACAGAGGTTTCACAACATTATATCATTGATGAATCGTTTGTCATATGATTAGAATGAGCAAAAAGAGATGTTTTGGGGTATATTTTCAGTGTCCAAAAGGGGAGAGTTGTTCATCTGTGACATCATAGATCTTGGTCGCATTGCCAATGGGAGGATCTCCATAGCATTAGTGATCTCGACATTCAAATGCTCATAACTCTTCTATTGCTAGTCCTATTTTACTCAAACTTTGGTTGATCTTATTCTTTGATTTTTCTGCTTTCACAAAAGCTAACTTGCTTCAAGAGTTTCATTCTCCTTTAAGAAAGTTTGTGATATTTCTAGGTGTCACAGTCGATGATTCGATATGAAATGGTAATATCAAACATAAATGATCCTTTTCCCCATCTACAGTCATCCTTTCTCTTCATCAACAAAACATAAAAGAGAGCAAAAAGGAGAGCAATATTGAAACGAGAAATCCACACACAAAATAACTATAACGGAACACTATTAAAAAAATAAATGATTTAGATAAGATACAAAAACAGTATGTAAAACTTTTCTTCGGATAAATAATAAAATCTATTAAAATGCATTGATACAAATGCAAATTACAATGTTTAGACAGAAAAAGATGAGAAAATCTTATGTATTGAGTTTGCAAAGGCACCACAAAAAAATCTCCAATGCAACATCTGGCTGGCGAAAAAGAAACACACACAAAAAACCCAATCAATTTCATGTACAATTATTATTAAAACTTTAACGCATTAAAAATGCAAAAAAGGTTCGTTTTTTATGAACAATGCCATATCTTATAGACTTCCTAAACTATCGTATACGCAGGTATAATATTATAAGCAAATTAATCAAAATCTATTAACAGTTTATTCAAAATGAATAAGTAAATGTAGATTTATCGAAATGGAATGAAATTGAATATAGAGAATGATATAAGTAAATAAAATATCAAAGATAAATAAACCATTAATTGGAATGGTTTGAATTGAATTGAAAAAATGGGTTTACTTTCTGTTAAGGAGATGGGAAATGAATTAGTCTGAATCTGAACTATCAAGTGTTCTAAAGCGATTCTCTGGAATCGATTTCAAAATTGTTGTTTTGTGTGTGTGTGTTTTAAAAGGTTCGAAGCCTTTGCAGCCCCAGAAAATGAGAAAATGGTGGCAAATCTAACAGATTTATGGTTGTAATATGACCTCTTGACATGATTTGGTTTTCTAAATCGATCCCAAGTCCAGATTTATCAACTATATATACTAAGCCTACCCGAGATCGAAAGAATATACCCAACAGATGGGCCCTTTATAAAGGATCACAAAATCAAGTATAGGGTAATGTCATCTATGAAAATCACATATCGTTTTAAATATTATCACGTGTTAGCTATATAGCAGGCCAAATAGGACTCTCTAGGAGACAGCCCTTCCCAGTCACAACATAGTGTACATTTGGGCGTTAGTAATTATTTGTTCTGACCCCCCCCCCCTACCCTCACTCATTCATGGGAGCGTCGATTCATGTTTCGGATTGGAAGGGGCCGGGGGGTGACAAAACTAAATCCAAAACTTTCGGCGTCCTTCGCGCGCGCCCCCAAAAACAGCATTGTGCGCGGAGCCCGCCGAAAATACATTTTTTTTCTTCTAATAATTGTTTAATAGTATTTTATGGGGATATTAATTGTTTTCTTAGTGCTTTCCAATGCCCTTTAAAATGTACATTTGCACCTTCTTCTCCAATGTTCTCCATAATTGTATATTTCTTTACACGATGCACAGATATCTGTGGATGATAAGCCTGTCTACTCATGTGATCTTGTAAGCCTAAAATAAATGGCGTCTAGCGATGCGTAGAAGAAATAGACCTTACGCCGATATGATAATAATTATTTTTTTATCAATTCTCACGATTATGACAGCTATAATGTGGTAATTACGACATCGTGACCATTTTAATGATTTTTTTACTGTTAAAAGATGAAACACTATACATACTATTTTATCATCTGTATTATCTAGTGCCTGAAAGTACCAATAATCCTGCACATGATGAAGTTCAAATTGAATCGTCAGCAAATTGAAAAATAATGATTACGATAACCAGCCTCAGAAGAATAAACAAATCATGAAAGATTCCGAGCGACCTTGTTTTTAATGAGGTAGAACTTTGTTCACATGAAACATGTTAAACGTTCATTTTATTAGGTTTTATGTATGATCTGTGATGTTAATGGATGTAAAAAAACGTAAGGAATGCCAAGAAGGGTTATGGGTGTTCAAAGCTTGTACGAAAATAAACTTTAAGGCCCGTATTCTGATAGCAGGTTTAACTTTAACTCAGGTTTAAAGTTGTGGTTTAAGTATGGATAGCCAATTGTTACATAAATCACTAACAGTAGAAATATCATACTTCAGCTCACTTGGCTCTCAAATCATTCATGATTGTCTAGGAAGTAAAAATAGATGATTGTCTTCACCATCGATGAATCAGGAAAAAGCCCAGTAAACACAAGAAACATACAACTTAATGAAAATGTTGATACTTTTGGCTTCCCATACTTAAACTACAACTTTAAACCTGAGTTTAAGTTAAACCTGACTTCAGAATACGGGCCTTAAAGTTCTTTCAGGATAAAAAAATGCAGTTTCTGATATCGGTTTCCCCACAATATTATTGTCTGGATCTTTGTACAACCAATAATTGCATGATAAGAAGCATGTGTTTGTTGCGTTTGTTAAGAGGGTTGCTCGGAACGTGTGCCGAAATCTTGGGAGCACTTCATCAATATTAGTCGTCAGATTTGATTACTTTCTTAGATTTGATTGGCTGAGAAAAATATGGTAACTGTCAGATCAAACAGACTTTGTCTGATAAAACCTCTGACAAATCCTTACGTGAAACAGTCCCCTCAGCCTGGAATGAATTTCATCAAAATAAATGCGTTTAAGAATAAAACACATAACAAAACCGAACAAAACACAACAAAAGTTCTTGCTGCGCGCGTCCACAGCAGTCTCAAATATGAGCCACAGCTGTTTCGTTTTTCAACCAGCTGGCTGGTATAGAATTAAAGATTTGTAAGACGTGAATCAGTTTAATATTTTAAATGTTTAGTTTTTATTTATTTACAGTGGCCTAAGTATTTAATAAGGTGAATAATAATCTGATCAGTATATACAGCGAACTTCCAGTCGGCTACAACCCTTATAGAAAAGTAAGCAATATACAGGCCTTTCCGACAAGCCGATGGCTCACGTAATAAGAGATTGTAAGCTAGCAAACAGTACATGCTCGCTAATTTTGTAACTGTTGATTTATATATTCAATACCTATTGAAAGATAAAGAAAAAGATTGCTTCATTATTGCTAGGCGTGAATCTTACGTGCTCTTCAATTTATCCACTAGCTAGTGCACTGTCTAGTTAGCAGCGAGCTTGAAATGTCTGGTAGGGAACCTTAGTAACACCCATGCTTTCATCCGACTGAATGTACTCGTCATGCTCGTAGTTGCCACCTTTCGCAATCCTCACGGACGCTAATATTAGGGTCCCCTATTACACAAAAGTTGACGCTTAATCATACACTTGATTTTTAAGATTGATTGTACGTTGTAGTCAATACAATCAAACGTAAAAAACTGCTCTACAATCAATGCTAAGATTTGTGTTACAGGGGGTTACAGCCCTTACAGATCTGCTTTTCGTGTGCAAAATTCTTTCCCGTGACACCCGCGCGCCATACATGCATGTATTACGACTGATGGCTGGAGCCTGGAGATATTCAAAATGCAGGACCTAAAATAGAATATGACATGGATAAGAAAGTGGTTTTTCAAACAAATCGAGTACATATTGAGTGAGGAAAAACTTACTAAATTAAGGCTTAGATATAGATCATTACAGTCCATCGAATCGATATTGCATTTAATGTGGATTATTGGTGGATGACTGGCAATTGATTCCATGGGTCAGATCACCTCTCCAGCCGAACCCATTTCGCATATGTACACAGCGTATGCAATACGTTTGAACATGCGGGTTTCTTTTGTTTCTTTTGTTCACTCCTTCTACACAAACGATACGCCTCTAGCACACGATGTAAAGGGTATTATGTTTTACTTTCCCCAGAAATGGGGGGTTAGATTCAAATTCCGGGGGGACCACTTCCATTGATGAGTGGATACCAGGCACGACCATGGGGTTTCGAAAAGTACCCTAAACAAGGGAAGCAAGTCTTTTCCAGATTATGAAAATGCATCTTTTCACAATTATTTGGTTTGTGAAACCCTACAAGTATTGGAAATATATCCCTTTTTCCAGTATTTTAATCATCGTTTTTGACACCTTTATAACGTTACATAGGCCTATACGTAACGTACTTACCCACTCTTTCCCTTTTTACGCGTTGTTGCGCCTGGTATCCACTCTTCAATGAAAGTGGGCCCCCCGGGCGGCCTCTCGAGCTCTGGGAGGAACCAAATGTGGATTTGGAAAGTCGTCCTAAATCGGAATTATCGCTGTTACCATAGTAGCAACCAGAATTTTGCACACGAAACGCAAATTGAATGTTTCCGTTCCAGATGCGAAACGAAAAAAAAATCTCATGTCACACAATTTGCATTGCAGGACAGAGTTTTAAGACCATGACGACGGGCCCAAAAGTCTCTTCCAAAATCAACTTACGTCGTAAATAAGCGTTCGCATTCTTCCAACGAAAGGTCGGGAGTATCCCGTGGTGCGCCGATGAAAGTTCCCAGTTTTTCATGTTTGTATCTCAGTAAGATTGCGACTAATTCGCGATTGGTTTGTAACATGACACCATATTTTGGCTAGTTGCAGAGATTCTCCGATATAAAAATAATGGAGTCTCAGCAGATACTTTTTGGAGAATCTTTCCGGTCTTCGCGGTGTCTCCGCAACGTCTATAAGACATCTCCGTCAAGGGCAGAAACGTCGCGAAGACTAATTACATCCCCGATTGCTGAGACGCCTCCGCGATGCTTTTGTGAAGTCTCAGATAACCGCTCAGGGATGTCGCGGAGACCGGCAGGAGACGATATAGACTAATGAGAAGTAGCGGAGACATCTACCCGATGATAAAAGACGTCTTTATGATATCTCAGAGACTACAGTCTCGAAGTTGCCTCCAACATAGAAGTTCCTATAAGGTCTAACCATGAAGACGCCCTGCGACGTCACAATACAATGTTGACAAACACTTATTTTGCCCAACATTCGTTTATGCGAATTAAGTGGCTATGACAGGAAACATCTCTGTGACGTCACTGCAATTGATAAAAGTCTCCAAGACGATTCCGCGACGCGTCCCAGCGATTACTTGGAGACTTAGCCATCGACTGTCATCTTTTCCTAGAGACGTAATACAGAGTATCTACACCACTGAAAGTGATTCCATTGTTATTTGAACCCCATCCTCCAAAATATTTACACACATATATTTATATATACAGCCACCATACAGTGCATTATTAAAGTTAAAGCTCACCCGGACAAAAAGTTCATTGTAAAAATAGGAATTTTTGTTGTTGAAAATTTGCCGAAGGTTGGAGAAAAATCCATCAACGAATAAAAAAGTTATTAGAATTTTAATTATTTGATTTGTGACGTCATATGCTAGAAGCTTTCCTATCGAATGGCAAAAAATCAATGGAATGTAATATTCTCAGAAAATTTAAAATGGTTTTACTGTGACATTCAGTTTTAATTATCAATAGACCATTAGGTCACAGTGA
Organism: Lytechinus pictus; assembly: GCF_037042905.1. Taxonomy (NCBI): domain Eukaryota; kingdom Metazoa; phylum Echinodermata; class Echinoidea; order Temnopleuroida; family Toxopneustidae; genus Lytechinus; species Lytechinus pictus. The sequence goes on along the minus strand of NC_087261.1, from coordinate 15,676,200 downwards.
TTAAGTTTGCTCTCCTCTTCCCTGGCCACCAACTGATGCACTGGGCAAACTGCTATCAAATATTGCACGTACCTGTATGATTTTTATGTCATTTTATGTAATGTTCGATATTGCTTTGTAAATTATCTTAAATATGTTTGAAGTGCCGAATAAATAATAAATAAATAAATAAATAAATCGTTTTCACACCCGTTCCTGAAAAAAAAAAAAAAATAAGTCATCAAGAACCATTACAAAATTGAAATTTATTATGCATTTTATATTACATAACATATATGGGACAGCTGCTCGTTTATGACGTCACAAATCCAGAACTTAAAATTCTAATAACTTCCATAATCTTTAATGGATTTCCTTCAAAACCTTCACCACACCATTTTTTTTCTCTGCTATTTTTTACAACGAACCTTTCTTCAAGGTGAACTTCCCCTTTAAGTCGGATCCAGCTTTAACGCCATCTAGGTCCAGATCGATCACCAGATCGAGGGAGAGAGGCCCTGGGAGGGGTGGTGGGGAAGTAAGCCTTCCCTGTCATATGGCATGATAAAAATAGGAGAGGGGATGGTCAAGTGTGATATTTGTTTTTTTTTTAATATTTCGACATAATCCTCATTTGCAACAATACGATCATAATCCCATATTTTGCTAGAAATATCAAACGTCATGACCATGCGTGTTAATATGGTGGCCCTGAAGGGACATCGCAAATAGACCAAATCGCGAATATTCACGACGAAATTTGCGACGAAATTCACGACGTCGCCAATTTCGTCGTGAATTTCGTCGTCAATTTGAATATTCACGACGAAATTGGCGACGTCGTGAATTTCGTCGCCAATTTCGTCGCAAATTATTCACGACGAAATTCACGACGTCGTGAATTTCGTTGCCAATTTCGTCGTGAATTTGTTTTGCTTGCCTGGGCGGTATGCGGGTTGAAACCAATTCGTCTGCTGCTAATTCCTCCACTGCAGGGTCGATCTACATTCATTTAGTCTAATGCAATTCTGTCCATTAACTTTTCGCCTAACAATCATATGGTCCAATAAACATTTGGTCCAGTCATCACTTCGTCTAATCACCAGTTCGTCTATGACCATTTCGTCTCATAACTAGTTGGTCTAATATCAATTTTATTTTCCTTAATTTCGCCCAATTAACACTTAGTTCAATTAGACCAAACGGCATTTGGAATAAATGGCAATTGGACCAACTTGGTTATTAGACAAAATGGCAGTTAGACCATGTGGATAGTGGACGAACTGATGGTAGACCAAATGAAAGCAGACGAGTTGACATTAGACCAATTGAAAAAAAAAACATTGAAACGACAGAACGATGTCCACTGCTATCCATATGCATAGGCGGATCCAGGGGGGAGGGGCCGAGGGGCCCGCCCCCCTATTGGCGGAACAAAAAAAAAGGAAAGAAGGAAAGAAGGGAAAAAAGGAGGGAAAAGAGAGTAGAAAAAAAGAAGAGGAGGATCGAGACGAGTGAATAAAGTAAGATGAGGGGAAGACATGGAAATAAAAAGAATATTTCATGTCACTATATAAAATATTCGCTCGCGCTTCGCGCTCACATTGCCTGTTAGGTGATTTTCATATCAAGTTTGGAAGTCAATATACAAAACATATTTTATCTCGAAAATCAAACTCATTATTTTGCGTGATTTACAAATTGATTTTTAAAAAGTGCTCTGTAAATATGACAGTTTTATGGTCTGAATATTAACATTTTCCGCTCGCGCTGCGCGCCCGCAAATTTCGATTCATCAGGTACCTATTATTTTCGTGTATTCCATAAAGTTGTCAAAATATCCCTTTTCAGGTCTGATTGTCAAAACGTATCAGCTAGCGCTACACGCTCGCATTTTGATCGTATGTCTCAATATTGATTATACAATCCCCTTTTCATGACAATGCAAAGATTTAGGCTCGCAATTTGCGCTCGCATCAATTGTTAAAATATATTAACTGATGCATCCTATTTATAATTACAAAAGTGCTTGAAATGTCCAGTTTTCAGGCCATAATATCATCAGACTTCACGCCCTCATTAGGCATTAATGAATAAGATATTAATTTAATAATTGAATTGTCCCTTTTGTTTCATCTCGCGCTTAGCAAGAGGAATAGGAAGACATTCATCATTTTCATATGATGACATGTCCTACATGTCCTAAGGATGTACCGGTCCTATGTCAAAACTCAAAGTAATTATAATGAAAAAAATCAGCTCTGTGCGATCCATATCCACTTTACAATTTTCTTACAAAGTGCTTGAAATATAGAGCTGAAATTGACTCTTTTTTCAGATCGGAATATCAAATAGTTTAAGCTCGCGCTTCGCGCTCGCTTTGATTTTCATGATAAAAGATGTATTTAGAATGCCTAGATTCTAGGTCTAAATATGAAACACGCGCGCGCATGTTTGTTCAGATATTCAACTTGTTCTCTATTTAAATCATTATCCAGTTTCAGATCACAATATAAACAATTTTCTGCTCGCACTTTGTGCTTGCATCATTAATGTAGGAATTACTCATTCTTTTCCGAATTTACAAAACATGAATAGAGTGTCCCGTATTTAGGTCTAAATCTCGATTTTTTTCCCGCTCGCGCTTCGCACTCGCATCAATTGTTTAGTTTTATATCTATCCTGTTCACGATTACAAAAATTGATTAAAATTTTCCATTCTTTATGTAGAAATGTCAAAAATTTTCAGCTCGCGCTTCGCGCTCGCATCAATTGTTTATTATAAACCTATTCTGTTTAAGTTACAAAAAGTCCTTAGAATTTCCATTTTTAAGTAAAAATGTCAGAAAAATTCAGCTCGCGCATCGCGCTCGCATTATTTGATTTTTAAAATATATAACGTCTTCATGACTAACTGCATGCAGTCTTAACAGGTACCTATTCCACCAGTTCATGTCTGCTCGCGCTTGGCGTTCGTAGTAATTATTTATTTGCATACACATCTTTTCTAGGAAAACAAACGTTGCCCAGAATGTTCAAATTATAGGAAAAATTACATAAGATATCCAAATAAAAATTTAGCTCGCGCTTCGCGCTCACATTATATAAATAAGGATTATGATATTATATATTTATGTTAATTTATAAGAATAAAGCTAAGAAGACCACCCCTTCACAGAAACCAAAAATCCTCTTCGAGCGGCCGATCGGGGAAAATGTGGCTGAAAAATAATTCCGCCCACCCCCCCCCCTCCCCCCCCATTGGCGAAGGCTGGATCCGCCCCTGGAACACCAAACAGGCAATGCGAGTGCGAAGCGCGAGCGAAAATTTTATATAGTGACATGAAAGATTCTTTTAATTTCCATGTCTTCCCCTCATCTTATTTTTTTAACTCGTCTTCCTCCTCTTCTTTTTTTTCTCCTCTCTTTTCCCTCCTTTTTTGTTAAAAATCGGGCGAAATTAAGGAAAATAAAATTGATATTAGACCAACTAGTTATGAGACGAAATGGTCATAGACGAACTGGTGATTAGACGAAGTGATGACTGGACCAAATGTTTATTGGACCATATGGTTGTTAGGCGAAAAGTTAATGGACAGAATTGCATTAGACTAAATGAATGTAGATCGACCCTGCAGTGGAGGAATTAGCAGCAGACGAATTGGTTTCAACCCGCATACCGCCCAGGCAAGCAAAACAAATTCACGACGAAATTGGCAACGAAATTCACGACGTCGTGAATTTCGTCGTGAATATTCGCGATTTGGTCTATTTGCGATGTCCCTTCAGGGCCACCATATGTTAAAGAACTTTTCAGCACCATACACGCACTGGCGGATCCACGGGGGGCACATCCGGCTCGTGCCCCCCTTTTGAGAGGGACAATTAAAATTTGTAATGTGAAAATGCCGTTAAAACAAGTGTGCCTCTTTAGAAAGTTAATGACCTTTTTTTTTTTTTTTTGTAAATTTTTTTTGAGGACGAAATGTATTTAATTCTTGGTTTGAAAACCTTTTTCTTTGGCTTGTCGAATTTTTCATCAAGAAATTGTGCGCCCCCCCCCCCTTTGGAAAATCCTGTATCCGCCCCTGCATACACGTATAACACGCAATATGATCGGAAAAAAACTTTATTTTTGCAGCGCTGCTCACCGTGCACTGTTTGATCTAAAGTTCCACGACCAGGACCTGTTAAGATCGTTGATGTTTGCATCTTTCATCCTCCAGCCTTCTTTTTTCCTTCTGGTACACCACTGGATGTTTTGTGAGTGTTATTTTGTTTACTGATTTTTCTTTCTTTATGATAAAACAAAAGTATTGTTTCATAATGGCAACTGATGCTGCTCGATCTCTCACCCATCATACCTTTTTCCCTCTTCACCTCTCTCTCTTATATATACGGAAAATGAAATATGTTCTCCGTCAAAATTAGAAAATAATATATGTATATATATATTATATGTATTATCCGGTAGGTAGTCGACGAGTTTGATCTTTTTTCCAACAACTATCGTTCAAGATTTGTGGACTTCATTTTTGTTGGAAAAAAGCAGCCCTTTTAAAAATTATCTTTATATATGTAATAAACCGGGTGTGAGAATGTAAACGGAATAATTTTATCCGAGGTTTGGCAAACAGTTTCGTTTTTTTCAAAATGTATTTCCTTCCAGTTTGTTTTAGATTTTGTTTAGAACAATACTAACCTCTATAGTTTATCCCTTAAACTCCTATTATCAATGATTTCTATGTTCCTTTGGTATTTGTTTGCTCCACCTTCACTTGTGCGCCTTTAGCATCTCTAAAGAAATGGATATGGCGCCTGGTAAATTGCATTCATTATTTTATAAAATATTTTTTTCATTTTAACAATATGGCAACGGGTTTTCAAGACAAACACTTCATGAGAAATTCGAGTACCACATACAGTATACACATATTGATCATTTATTATGACATGCATGATTATACATTCATTGCAAAACACGTCATGATTTGCATGTCAGTGTTCAATGTTTTTACCGAATAATTCAAATACTTTTACTCTGTCCTCTTGAAGTATAATCCCTTTTGTCTCGGAGCCTTTCTACTATCGGATGTAGCACTAAAAACTCCAGAAAAAAGGTTATATCAAATCAATAGTATATGTAAGATCTTTACGTTTTTTTATAGCGTGAATCTCCCTTTGTAACGTGTATTTATTTATCATTTGATTTTCTTTAAACCCATGCTTGAGTATGTTGAGTAGGTATTATGCTGAAATTCTGAGCAAAGAAGGAAATTCCTGGGAGGACAACTAATTTCATGTCTTTGTTTAATTGTCAAATTATTCATTTGTAACTTGATTAATCTTTCTCCGCGATCGCCTTTTTTGTTTCAGATTTAGGAATTTAACGCCTGATTAAAATCCAACAGCTACCAAGGGTCGACTGGCACTCTGTTTAAAGTCGTCTTGCTATGATTATACATGATTTATCAATAAAAACTTATTCCAAACTTTAAAGATTAATGTAAGAAAGTTACTCGAATATCAAACAATTGACCTACTATGTTAATAGAAGGGTTTATCATTAAGTTATCACAGAGAAATGAGAGATACCTACATAGTAACCAGGCATCATTAAAGGTCAAGTCCACCCCAGAAAAATGTTGATTTGAATAAATAAAGAAAAATCAAACTAGCACAACGCTGAAAATTTCATCAAAATCGGATGTAAGATAAGACAGTTATGGCATTTTAAAGTTTTGCTTATTTTTCACAAAACAGTGATATGCACAACTCAGTGTCATGCAAGTCAGTCAGTCGATGACTTTTGTTTTTTATTGTTTGAATTATACAATATTTCATTTTTTTCCAGATTTGACAATTAGGACCAAGTTGACTAAATCATGTAGTATTAAACAATGCTAATTTCACATGTTCAGGAAGGAATTAATCGTTGTTTCATTTGACAATGAGGAGAAAATTAGAATATTTCATATTTCATATAATAAAATACGAAAGAAATAGTGAGTGGATGACGTCATCAGTTCCTCATTTGCATACCGATCATGATGTGCATATAACTGTTTTGTAAAATTAAGCGAAACTTTAAAATGTCATAACTTTCTTATTTTACATCCGATTTTTATGAAATTTTCAGTGTTATTCTTGTTGGAATTTTCTCTTTTTATTCAAATCAACTTTTTGTTGGGGTGGACTTGTCCTTTAAATACAATTGTTCTAAAACTTTCGTGCAAAATAGCAGATGATTCACTTTCGCTGTACATTTGGGAGTGAGGCTAGAAAGTGCCCTTTTTAAAAGAATTTTTTTTTTGTAAAAAAAAATAAAATAAATCCTGCATTCGTCCCTTGACATCTGAATAGTGGGTGCTTCTTTATACCCGTCTTATTACGATAACTAGACCATGTAGACCGCTTGTCAATACTGATACAGGGAAGAAGCAAGATGTTTAACGGTAAAATGAATTACACCATTAAAATTCAAATACGATTTGTATCGCACCAATGATTTTAACATTATGTACCTGCAAACCAAAAAGAGTTTGATTTTGATATCAAATTCAAAACTTGAAGTCTTAAAAGAATTTGTTTAATTGTTTTCTGATAAAAAGCAATCTGTTTTTTTTTTAAATAAAAGATACGCAAGTACCCTCGTATCTCTTTGTTAACGCTCTTCTTTCACTCACTTGTAAACACTATTCCTTCACCCCGATCGCTTTGTAGGCTCGCTATCAATATTTAGCGTGTTTCTCCTCAATCATATAGGGCACATGAGAGTAATTCATCTGCGCGCAAAGAATGTCGGACAGGCGTAAGTAAAGATCACATGACTTTATTGATTAAAATAATTCATTAAAAATCGACAAAATGTTTGTATATCAAAATATAAATGATAGAAACATTGCCACGTTCATACTCTTTCATAATTAAGGCCTTTGGGGAGGCTAGACTGCATATTTGTATTTCATTTTAATTATTATTACCCACAATGCAGTTCTGGTTTTTCTGGCGATGAATTATTCCATTCCATTCCGTGTTTTTATTTGGCAATGAGTCATGATTGACTATTTTTTCCACACACTGTATGAAACGTAGGTTAGCAATTTTATTTATTATTATAATTTTTTATTATTTTTGTTATTATTTCTTTTATATTCATTTCTTTTTTCTATGAAAGAAAGAAGAAAAAAAAACATTTAAATACATATGAAACAAAAAACTGAGGAATAAGATATATCAGCAAACAATTGGGGGATTACTTCCCGAAAACGATAAGGTTGTTGATCGAAGATCTATGAGATATTATATAAAGGAAAAACATTTTAACAAAAGGGGATAACGTTTTAACAAGTTTTTCAGTACTTTGAATTCTCAGTGTACCAAGCACCATTTATGATAAATTCAGCATTTTTTTTGTAGATTAGTTACAATTCCAATAATCTCAGTGGTCTAAGGTATATTTTCTGGGGTTATATTGACCCGTAAAGTAAAGACAGAGAGAGAGAGAGAGAGAGGGGATTTATGTGATCAAGAAGTGATAAGATAGAAAAAAGACTGTATTGAAATGACTGAAAGAGAGACAGGCAAAGAAAGAAGAGCCCCCTCCCACACCCGTACCAGAGTTACGGGGTTACGACTGTCCCGTCGGTGGATCCAGATCCATCAACATCTTGAGGTTTGATCTTTCCAGGGGACAAACGCCTTTAACTGGCCGAAATAATTGTCAGTCTTATTTCAGGCCATTTAACTTTTGATTGAGCTGGACAAGTACCCGATTAACACATCAAGTCTTAATGTACTGTTAATTGTGACTAATGTCAGTGGTTTAAAACAAAATCTATCGTGGGATTGATTTTTGGTGATTTTTTGATGAGCTATGATTTAACACGTGAGTCAATGGGGGTCTGTATACCCATGTGAGCCCTATAAAGACAAAGTGACCCTCATGATTTTGTGTGGATTGAAATCAGAACAGAATATGTTCCATATTCGATAGCCAGTTTGGAAATAAAGCAGACAAGCATTGCATGGACCGGTACCCTTTTGCCCTCCGAGAAGCAACTGATTGGTTGGATTGATGTTGGGTCAATGTTGGAAATGTTAGTAGAGTATATGGGTCACCCTAAAATTTCAGTCCGATCCATGTCGGATCTGGATCAGATTTTACATAGGCATACAATGGTTGTCTCAAACAAAAGAAATTCTAATCGGGATGACCAGTTTTCATCGGAACTCGCAAGAACGGCCACAAATCGGGGATCAGATCGGCTCCAGATGAAACTCAGCTGAGGGAGGGGGTAATGGGCTACTAATTCCCAATGTTTACACTATCATTTAATTTGTTCGTTGGGTTAAACGACACTTTATGTTCTGTAAATGAAACGCAATTTCAGTTAATATCTACCAAGAAAATTATCATGTATTTTTTAAACTCAAATGGTTCCCATTTTAATCCAACAAACATGATGTTCATCGTTGAACATTAATGGTGTTTTTATTTTTAGTTCTGAAAGCAGATGAACGGGGGATGATGCATGATTTCAGTCCTTAAATATGACGTTTGAATAACCCTTTGACCCACACTTGCTGTGTTCAATGTCTGCAATCGACCAACAATAACCACCTGTTTCAAAAAATCAACATTCCCCCGTCGCCTTCAGAGAATATAAGCGAAGGCAAGTTCAGAGTTCATAAATGTAAAACATAAATTCATTATTACAGAGATGGAGATGATAATATAAAATGTTAACATAACCGTCTTTTTAAAGTGGTGGATGGTAGAAAGTCTTATGGACAAACCTATACGGAAAGAGATGTATATTTTGTGAAATAGAATATTTTCCCAGGTAAAAGAGAAAACGAGAAGCACCAAAAGCGTGAGATAAAACAAGATAAATAAATAAAATGGGAGGTAATATTGGAGAATATACAACGAGCCCCCCTCAAAAAAATGTCCCTCTGACATAAGGCTAAATAAATTCTAAAATGTGGCAGTATTGATGTATACAGGACGAGAAAGCATGTTTCATATTGTAACTTCTAAGAAAATGTGTTAGGTCTCGCTTCAGCGGTTTTGAGTACAATTTTATCCCATTCTAAGTTTGCAGCACTTCTGTGTTTCTGCATTGTCTTTAGCATGTATGAGCAGGGACAGTTCCCTGGTCTGTCCAGGCTTATCAAATGATAAACTTGAGCATGTTCAGAAGGGCAAAAAACATCCAGAATAAAATTTGTTAGATGATTGACAGGGGAATTTTCGCAGAAACCTATTAAAAAATGTTTGTTTGACGAGTATAAAGCCGAACAATGACAGGCAAACCACAAGAGTATCTATCACTTTGCGAAAGTGAACATTATTATCAGTACGTATTTACCCTTTTATTCAAATATGGTGTTCCGCATTGTTCGCTTAATATGCATGCTACGCTATGCTATATTTGTCATATCTTTCTGGAGACGAAAGATGTTTGACTTTTGTTTATTGTTTTTGTAAGACAAAATTATGCATGCTTTGTGTCATGTTAATACGGTGGTAAGTTCTGTGTCCATTTATGTATACACAACAAAAAAAGTAAGTCCCCCCTTAAACAAACATCCATAATTTCCGAACCAATGCGAGTTTTTAATATATTTTTACATGAGCGTGTAGTTAATTTTATAAGCTATATGCCCTTAGTGTATTATTCACAATGCTAATGGGAAATTTATTTTTACAAGAGGGAGTGCCTTAAAATGCACGTAATTATCATCTATGAGTAAAGCATTGTCTAAAAACAAGGTTTCTAACGAAATATATCATAACGTGTGTCATTTAGTGATAAATGCTGCATTTGAAATTAGAAATGACAACCAAAAGTTATGGTATACATACAATTTGAATAGGGCATATAATTTTGACAGAATCTGGGTTCGTTTGAATATAAAATGCATGTAATTTTGTTGAACGAGTGAAATATTGATATCTTTGCCAATGTATGACCCCAAGTCCATTCTTTAGAACATCTCAATGCAACGCGATAACCCTGTACTGTATCAATACAATTACTTCAGGTCTTTTCAGGAAGTAAAGTTTGTAAGTTGAACGTTCTCTTCACTTTCCCAGTAACCCCCAAATGGCCCGCATGATATTTACTGTCAGAACGGCATAACTGTCCAAAGGGGATATTTGAACGAAAAATAATAACAGGTGTTTACTGACAGAATCAAATTTCAGAGTAGAAAAATCAGAAACTTAACTGATGATATCGGGGTTTTACGGTGGAACTATGACGTGGAAATATAAATTAACGATTTTATTTATGGCTACAACGAACAAATATTGTCCCCCGTTACCTCAGGTTTCTCCCATGGCTGACGATGGATTTTATTTTATATTTTATTTACATAAATATTTTATCGGAATTTTAAATGTTCACTTTTTATGTAGGCCTATAGGTTATAAAATGTTATACAGGTATATGATGCATAATGATATCAATATATATAGGTGGTGTTACGACGACATAGAGGGGCCGCGGAATCCGGGGGGGGGGGGTGGTTAAGCCTCGGCACTTTTTATCGATGCAAGTATAAAACGACGTGAAAATTACCATTCGATTGTCGTAATTCTGTGCATGATTAGCCCCTCTCATTAAGAAACAGTTCTGCGCCCCTAACGAATCGACATCGTCAATGAAACTTATTTATTTATTTATTAGTATATGTACATAATATTGACCAGCAGCAGGGCTGAATGGGTCAATTTACAATATCAATACAATACAAAACAAAACAACAAATATAATATGTACAGTAAATATATTTTTTGGCTTAATGATTGAATGGCATCAATAACTATATGGAAATCAAGATGAAACTGAAATGATTCCATGTTGGAGGCATGCATGTTTTCGACCTAGACAAAACTTAAAAATTGGTAGAGTTCTTGGATAAATTATTCAATCTATACATTCAATTATCATCTCAAATGATTTTGAAAGTTCTTTTTAGCATATTTTTACAAGGAGCAAGACTACTCGCAATAGGGCATTTTTGTCAATACTTGAAAAACTATAACAAAAGTCATGATTTTGGGGGAGGGTTGGAGTCCCTGCTATGCAGTGGTGTCACCCTGGTTTATTTTCATGTAAAATACTGCTAATCGACGATAATAAAATAATGGAAAAAAAGATATATGTTGCCTTAATAATAAATATGTATGAGGTGTTTTACAATGTTTTCAGCATAAACCCATCGTTGATGTCACAACACTGCGTGTATTATGTATGATCATGATGATAGGGCTAGTTTAGTGATGTAGTCGCTGAAAATGTAGTTTAAATGTGTGTGTGTATTGAATTTATTCAGACCTGTATTAATCAAATATGATTATTTACATCTGGGACCGACATTCAACTTTACACTCCAAAAGACGTAACCTCTGCATCAATTTATGACTTCGTGACATTATCGATGCCTTCTTAAAAAAGTATTTTGCCTAGACATTTGCACTTTCTAAAAGCTGACACTAACCGAAATTAAGAGATGGTAAAGAATCGAAATGTTACTGAAATATTATTTAATTATTGTCTGTATATAACAACGATTTTATAATTTAATTTATTTTTCATCCGCCAAAACCATGTCAGAGCAAAACGGCGATACGGATTAAACTTTGTCAGCATCCTGTCAGTACGGTTTGTTACGTATTTTACTTAGCAAAACAGGCATTGGTCATTTACCACACGGTTGATTGTATTTGTAATGATATTTTGTTTTGTTTATATTTGCTTTGTTCTCTGTTTCTCGTGTCGTATTCGTTTAATCCCTATTTTTTCCCTTCTTTCATTATTGTACCAAGGATCACTAGCGTACCTACGGGGGGGGGGGGGGCATGACGAGCCACAACCCATACAAAATACATAACCCTGCCCCCCCTGACGAGCTTGAAGACTTATTTTTGATTGAAGACTTTTTTTTTTTTTTTTTTTTTTTTTTGCTTGTCAAATTTTTTGGCGGCCGATTTTGCCCCCCCTGTGGAAAATCCTAGGTACGCCACTGCCAAGGATCCTTTTCCATGAATCGATGTTTACTTTGAAACTAAGTCACGCGGCTTTGCATCTTTTAAAAGCATTTCTTTATAGTCACTATTTAATTACTGAATATAATTTTTTTTCAAATTCTCTTATGTTTGATTGAAAATTCTGTAAATATTTGACTTTGTAATGTTTGTTGGCATTTTGTTCACGTAGAATAAATACAAATCTAATTCATTCTTAGAATGACTATGAGAACAGTTTACATTGAAAAAAAATCAATACAAATAAAAGACAGGGATCATCATTTATCATTTTATAAATAAAAGACTGATGATATGAATACGAGGTACATCAATGGGTGTCCTGGATTAAAGTCGGCATTTTTAATATTGAAATAAGCCATTTGATTGTGTTTGTTTCTTTCTTCTTCTTATTTTCCGTTTTTCTTTAACTTATCATAAACTTCTATACTCACAATATTAAAGCCTAAGTAAAAATCATTTTTAAGCATTTATGCTTAGGACACATTTGTCTGTGGAGATCGTACGATAACTTCACGGTTTGGGGACACGTCGTAGGTGGATATCCCCGTGCATCGTACGATTTCTTTATGTGGAACCATAGGAGCTACGAGGTACATTATGATAGACTTCTCAATTTTAACAGTGTCGATGATTTCACATTGTGTTTCCCACTATTAACACATTGTGGGATACACTCTAGCAGTGTATGAATATCGAACAGCTAAATTACCTTGCCACCTCCCGGCTTCTAAATCGAAGAATATTGTACATAGATAGTTATATTTTGTACAGAAACTGCCGAGAGGTATTGCGATCTCTGAAGGATATGTGTTTGCCTCGCATACCGCCCACATCGTATAAAGGTAACTGTACTTTCACCTTAGCCTGGCTACATGATACGATTATCGTATAATAAAGTTTTCAGTAACTCATTATTTTTTGGTCGCACAAGGAATGCCATGCAGGCCGCACTAAAATAGTCCGCATCACAAGCGTTCAGTAACTGTTAGCAGATCCGCGCTACTTTTTACGCCACTTTATGATGGCGCTGGTCTGGTGCTAATAAAAGCAACACCTAACTAGCCCGGGAATGGTGCGGGCTATTTCAACCCGCGCTATTCATAAACTCAAACTTTCACGACTTAGTCAAGGTCTTGTCTGGACCAGCGAGTTACTGAAGTCGGTATTAGGGGGTTTCCGCGAACACTACGTAGACGCTCTCTGGAACGTTGAAAATGTATTGTAAAAATCCGTTAAAAACAAAGAAGCATAAATATAGGTAGAAAGTTGGTGAACCAAAACAGCACTGTCGTCCTGGACTCTGGACAAACGACATATTTGTAATTTTTCGTCAGCTGCGAATCTTAGGACGATCTGCTGTCCCGGTTCACCAATATTCGACAAAGACCTCTTATCTGTTCATTGTGATTTGACCGAGTATTTTCAATACACTTGTTCCAGAAAGCGTGGCGTATTGGTTGCAAAAACTCGCTATTAATACCATCGGTAAACTGCCGATTCGTCTATTGCTAACTCGTCCACTCATCACATGGTCTACCTTCATTTATTCTAATGCCATTCCGTCCGTCAACATTTCGTCTAACAGCCATTTGGTCCAACAATCACTTCGTGAAGGATCAACCGTCGCCAGACCATGCAAATTGCCTTCTTCGAAAGTACTTAAATATCAACCATTGCCTACGAATAGTTTATTATTTCTTGATATACGCAGCTGTCGACATTTCGTCCATTTTATGTCGTATTCGTTTAATCCCTTAGCTATTTTTTCCCTTCTTTCATTATTGTACCAAGGATCCTTTTTCATGAATCCATGTTTACTTTGAAACTAAGTCACGCGGCTTTGCATCTTTTAAAAGCATTACTTTATAGTCACTATTTAATTTATACTGAATATAATTTTTTTTAATTCTCTTATGTTTGATTGAAAATTCTGTAAATATTTGTCTTTGTAATGTTTGTTGGCATTTTGTTCACGTAGAATAAATACAAATCTAATTCATTCAATGAGAACACTTTACATTGAAAAAAAAAATCAATACAAATAAAAGACAGGGATCATTATTTATCATTTCATAAATAAAAGACTGATGATATGAATACGAGGTACATCAACCGGTGTCCTGGATTAAAGTCGGCAGTTTTAATATTGAAATAAGCCATTTGATTGTGTTTGTTTCTTTCTTCTTCATATTTTCCGTTATTATTTTCACTTCTTTAACTTATCATAAACTTCTATACTCATAATCTTAAAGCCTAAGTAAAAATCATTTTTAAGCATTTATGCTTAGGACATATTTGTCTGTGGAGATCGTACGATAACTTTACGGTTTGGGGACACGTCGTAGGTGGATATCCCCGAGCATCGTACGATTTCTTTATGTGGAACCATAGGAGCTACGAGGTACATTATGATAGACTTCTCAATTTTAACAGTGTCGATGATTTCACATTGTGTTTCCCACTATTAACACATTGTTGGACACACTCTAGCAGTGTATGAATATCGAACAGCTATCGCACAATGACCTTGTCACCTCCCGGCTCTAAATCGTAAAATATCGTTCATAGATCGTCAAATTTTGTACAGAAACTGTAGAGGTATTGCGATCTCTGAACTATATGTGTTTGCCTTGCATACCACCCTAATCGTATAAAGGTCACTGTACTTTCACCTTTTTAGCCTGGCTACATGATACGATTATCGTATAATAAAGTTTTCAGTAACTCATGATTTTTTGGTCGCACAAGGAATGCCATGCAGGCCGCACTAAAATAGTCCGCATCACAAGCGTTCAGTAACTGTTAGCAGATCCGCGCTACTTTTTACGCCACTTTATGATGGCGCTGGTCTGGTGCTAATAAAAGCAACACCTAACCGAGCCCGGGCATGGTGCGGGCTATTTCAACCCGCGCTATTCATAAACTCAAACTTTCACGACTTAGTCAAGGCCTTGTCTGGACCAGCGAGTTACTGAAGTCGGTATTAGGGGGTTTCCGCAAACACTACGCAGACGCTTTCTGGAACGTTGAAAATGTATTGTAAAAATCCGTTAAAAACAAAGAAGCATAAATATAGGTAGAAAGTTGGTGAACCAAAACAGCACTGTCGTCCTGGACTCTGGACAAACGACATATTTGTAATTTTTCGTCAGCTGCGAATCTTAGGACGATCTGCTGTCCCGGTTCACCAATTTTCGACAAAGACCTCTAAGGCCTTCATTGTGATTTGATCGAGTATTTTCAATACACTTGTTCCAGAAAGCGTGGCGTATTGGTTGCAAAAACTTGCTATTAATACCATCGGTAAACTGCCGATTCGTCTATTGCTAATTCGTCCACTCATCACAGGGTCTACCTTCATTTATTCTAATGCCATTCCGTCCGTCAACATTTCGTCTTACAGCCATTTGGTCCAACAATCACTTCGTGAAGGATCAACCGTCGCCAGACCATGCAAATTGCCTTCTTCGAAAGTACTTAAATATCAACCTTGCCTACGAATAGTTCATTATCCCTCTCTGTCGAAATTTCGTCCATTAACTCAAACTAGTTTATTTGTGTCATTGCATCACTTCCCAAATAAATACTTTTATTACCCCAACCCCGTTGCAGGAATCCTGGCTCTAATCTTGACCAATTAAGCCCACGAAAAGTTTTTCACTCTGAGGGCTCATCAGTTCAGCGCAGTCATGGCTGTCCACTGGGGCGGAGTCGCAGGGATGGTCTTCTTCTACTTGGTCATCCTCGGTGTGGGCCTATGGGCCTCGAGGAAAACAAAGGGTGGTGGCAACACCGAACGTGTGATGGTGGGAAACCGGGACTTCGGCTGGTTTGTGGGCCTGTTTACGCTGATTGGTGAGTTAAAATGGGCGGGGCATGATATTGACCACGCCCAAACGCATATGCATGTTCGTGTACCGTGTCCCATGGAGCCAATTGGTTATTTACCGCCAAAGTGATGATTTTATTTTGCTATTTTGAAGCCAATAATCGATAACTTTTTCAGGACATGAATACGTGTGCAGACAGTCATTGCGAGTTTTCGCAAAGCGACGTACGAGGCTTTTAGCGACGCGGACGTATGGTAAGCCCTTTTAACATTTATTCCTCATTCTTGATTAGAAAAAGAAGAAATGTTAAAGGGCTCGTCGCTGAAAGCCCCGTGAGTGACTTTACGACAACTTATTACTGCGCATGCCCGACGAACTTGGATTGATAGTCCTACACACGTATGCCTAAGCCTACAATTGGCATTTAACGTGTTAAAATGGCGGTAAAGGGAAAGTTCACACTGTCACTAAGTTGGTTCTGTTAAAGCAAAAACGTTGAGAAAAAAATGAGGTGAAGATTTGATGAAAATTCATTACAGAATAAGAGTTTAGATTTTTTTTCACATCATATGCGAGCAACCCCCGAAATATAGCATGCAATATAATTTCCATAAACTCGATTTTTTAAAGGAATTTGATGAACATTCTTGTAATAGAAGCAGGTATGAAATTATGTGTCTCATGATATATCCACTGCACAAGTAAAATCTTTCATTACTTTTCAGAAAAATTGCCCTTTTGAAATTTATATCACACGACGAATGGAGGAGCTGGTTGTCTGTGTCGTCACAGAATCAAAACTTTAAAAATCATAAGTCACTATACATTGACGGATTTTCATCAAACTTTTGCAAATATTTCATGTTATTTTCCTGCTTTATTTCAAACCAACTTATCTTTAGGGAGAACTTCTTGTTTGAGGGGACTTATTAGAAGATATGCATTGACAATATGAAACTGGTTTCGAATGTGAGGAAACATTATTTGGCATGGCTACTTTGACCTGGGACGTGCCCGGTTGGTGTGTAAAAAAGTAATGATATATCCCAATACACACAAAAATAAAGGATTTTGGTTTAAAAAGGCGTGCTAATGTGGCAAATCATAATTTTCATCGAGATTCCTCAATATCCGACCGATTCATTTTTTACAAGCAAATTTATTAACGAAGAAATCATTCATGTTAAATTATTTATGTCTTTTTTCAATATCTGAAAATAGCGATTTTATCAATACTGAAACATTTCAATGGCTTATGCATAACCATGATTTGACCTACATGTACGGAGGTGAAACTCTCTCTGTATTATGCTTTATTGTTTCCACCTTCGTTCCATTATTGCAACAGCCACATGGGTGGGAGGAGGTTACATCAATGGGACAGCCGAAGTAGTGTTCACCCCAGGGTGGGGTC